>NW_027469294.1:0-239080 GCF_051020765.1 Lasioglossum baleicum | reverse complement strand
ACTAGCCATGCGCATCCCAAAAAACCTGCGCATGCGCATCCCACAAAACCTGCGCATGCGCATCCCACAAAACCTGCGCATGCGCATCCCACAAAACCTCGCACGTGTTTTTACTCGACTAGCCTGCGGGATTCATCCTCTCGCACGTGTTTTTGCTCGACTAGCCTCCGGGATGCATCCTCTCGCACGTGTTTTTACTCGACTAGCCTGCGGGATGCATCCTCTCGCACGTGTTTTTGCTCGACTAGCCTGCGGGATGCATCCTCTCGCACGTGTTTTTACTCGACTAGCCTGCGGGATGCATCCTCCCGCACGTGTTTTTACTCCACTACCCTGCGGGATGCATCCTCTCGCACGTGTTTTTGCTCGACTAGCCATGCGCATCCCAAAAAACCTGCGCATACGCATCCCACAAAACCTCGCACGTGTTTTTACTCGACTAGCCTGCGGGATGCATCCTCTCGCACGTGTTTTTACTCGACTAGCCTGCGGGATGCATCCTCTCGCACGTGTTTTTGCTCGACTAGCCTGCGGGATGCATCCTCTCGCACGTGTTTTTACTCGACTAGCCTGCGGGATGCATCCTCTCGCACGTGTTTTTGCTCGACTAGCCATGCGCATCCCAAAAACCTGCGCATGCGCATCCCAAAAAACCTGCGCATGCGCATCCCACAAAACCTACGCATGCGCATCCCACAAAACCTCGCACGTGTTTTTTCACAACTAGCCTGCGGGATGCATCCTCTCGCACGTATCTTTACTCGACTAGCCTGCGGGATGCATCCTCTCGCACGTGTTTTTCCTCGACTAGCCATGCGCATCCCAAAAAACCTGCGCATGCGCATCCCACAAAACCTGCGCATGCGCATCCCACAAAACCTGCGCATGCGCATCCCACAAAACCTCGCACGTGTTTTTACTCGACTAGCCTGCGGGATTCATCCTCTCGCACGTGTTTTTGCTCGACTAGCCTCCGGGATGCATCCTCTCGCACGTGTTTTTACTCGACTAGCCTGCGGGATGCATCCTCTCGCACGTGTTTTTGCTCGACTAGCCTGCGGGATGCATCCTCTCGCACGTGTTTTTACTCGACTAGCCTGCGGGATGCATCCTCTCGCACGTGTTTTTACTCCACTACCCTGCGGGATGCATCCTCTCGCACGTGTTTTTACTCGACTAGCCTGCGGGATGCATCCTCTCGCACGTGTTTTTGCTCGACTAGCCTGCGGGATGCATCCTCTCGCACGTGTTTTTACTCGACTAGCCTGCGGGATGCATCCTCTCGCACGTGTTTTTGCTCGACTAGCCATGCGCATCCCAAAAACCTGCGCATGCGCATCCCAAAAAACCTGCGCATGCGCATCCCACAAAACCTACGCATGCGCATCCCACAAAACCTCGCACGTGTTTTTACTCAACTAGCCTGCGGGATGCATCCTCTCGCACGTATTTTTACTCGACTAGCCTGCGGGATGCATCCTCTCGCACGTGTTTTTCCTCGACTAGCCATGCGCATCCCAAAAAACCTGCGCATGCGCATCCCAAAAAACCTGCGCATGCGCATCCCACAAAACCTGCGCATGCGCATCCCACAAAACCTCGCACGTGTTTTTACTCGACTAGCCTGGGGGATTCATCCTCTCGCACGTGTTTTTGCTCGACTAGCCTGCGGGATGCATCCTCTCGCACGTGTTTTTACTCGGCTAGCCTGCGGGATGCATCCTCTCGCACGTGTTTTTCCTCGACTAGCCATGCGCATCCCAAAAAACCTGCGCATGCGCATCCCACAAAACCTCGCACGTGTTTTTACTCGACTAGCCTGCGGGATTCATCCTCTCGCACGTGTTTTTGCTCGACTAGCCTGCGGGATGCATCCTCTCGCACGTGTTTTTGCTCGACTAGCCTGCGGGACGCATCCTCTCGCACGTGTTTTTGCTCGACTAGCCTGCGGGATGCATCCTCTCGCACGTGTTTTTACTCGGCTAGCCTGCGGGATGCATCCTCTCGCACGTGTTTTTCCTCGACTAGCCATGCGCATCCCAAAAAACCTGCGCATGCGCATCCCACAAAACCTCGCACGTGTTTTTACTCGACTAGCCTGCGGGATGCATCCTCTCGCACGTGTTTCTACTCGACTAGCCTGCGGGATGCATCCTCTCGCACGTGTTTTTGCTCGACTAGCCATGCGCATCCCAAAAAACCTGCGCATGCGCATCCCAAAAAACCTGCGCATGCGCATCCCACAAAACCTCGCACGTGTTTGTGCTCGACTAGCCTGCGGGATGCATCCTCTCACACGTGTTTTTGCTCGACTAGCCTGCGGGATGCATCCTCTCGCACGTGTTTTTACTCGACTAGCCTGCGGGATGCATCCTCTCGCACGTGTTTTTGCTCGACTAGCCTGCGGGATGCATCCTCTCGCACGTGTTTTTGCTCGACTAGCCATGCGCATCCCAAAAAACCTGCGCATGCGCATCCCACAAAACCTCGCACGTGTTTTTACTCGACTAGCCTGCGGGATGCATCCTCTCGCACGTGTTTCTACTCGACTAGCCTGCGGGATGCATCCTCTCGCACGTGTTTTTGCTCGACTAGCCTGCGGGATGCATCCTCTCGCACGTGTTTTTACTCGACTAGCCTGCGGGATGCATCCTCTCGCACGTGTTTTTGCTCGACTAGCCATGCGCATCCCAAAAACCTGCGCATGCGCATCCCAAAAAACCTGCGCATGCGCATCCCACAAAACCTACGCATGCGCATCCCACAAAACCTCGCACGTGTTTTTACTCAACTAGCCTGCGGGATGCATCCTCTCGCACGTATTTTTACTCGACTAGCCTGCGGGATGCATCCTCTCGCACGTGTTTTTCCTCGACTAGCCATGCGCATCCCAAAAAACCTGCGCATGCGCATCCCACAAAACCTGCGCATGCGCATCCCACAAAACCTGCGCATGCGCATCCCACAAAACCTCGCACGTGTTTTTACTCGACTAGCCTGCGGGATTCATCCTCTCGCACGTGTTTTTGCTCGACTAGCCTCCGGGATGCATCCTCTCGCACGTGTTTTTACTCGACTAGCCTGCGGGATGCATCCTCTCGCACGTGTTTTTGCTCGACTAGCCTGCGGGATGCATCCTCTCGCACGTGTTTTTACTCGACTAGCCTGCGGGATGCATCCTCTCGCATGTGTTTTTACTCCACTACCCTGCGGGATGCATCCTCTCGCACGTGTTTTTGCTCGACTAGCCATGCGCATCCCAAAAAACCTGCGCATGCGCATCCCACAAAACCTCGCACGTGTTTTTACTCGACTAGCCTGCGGGATGCATCCTCTCGCACGTGTTTTTACTCGACTAGCCTGCGGGATGCATCCTCTCGCACGTGTTTTTGCTCGACTAGCCTGCGGGATGCATCCTCTCGCACGTGTTTTTGCTCGACTAGCCTGCGGGATGCATCCTCTCGCACGTGTTTTTACTCGACTAGCCTGCGGGATGCATCCTCTCGCACGTGTTTTTACTCGACTAGCCTGCGGGATGCATCCTCTCGCACGTGTTTTTGCTCGACTAGCCTGCGGGATGCATCCTCTCGCACGTGTTTTTACTCGACTAGCCTGCGGGATGCATCCTCTCGCACGTGTTTTTACTCGACTAGCCTGCGGGATGCATCCTCTCGCACGTGTTTTTGCTCGACTAGCCATGCGCATCCCAAAAAACCTGCGCATGCGCATCCCAAAAAACCTGCGCATGCGCATCCCACAAAACCTCGCACGTGTTTGTGCTCGACTAGCCTGCGGGATGCATCCTCTCACACGTGTTTTTGCTCGACTAGCCTGCGGGATGCATCCTCTCGCACGTGTTTTTACTCGACTAGCCTGCGGGATGCATCCTCTCGCACGTGTTTTTGCTCGACTAGCCTGCGGGATGCATCCTCTCGCACGTGTTTTTGCTCGACTAGCCATGCGCATCCCAAAAAACCTGCGCATGCGCATCCCACAAAACCTCGCACGTGTTTTTACTCGACTAGCCTGCGGGATGCATCCTCTCGCACGTGTTTCTACTCGACTAGCCTGCGGGATGCATCCTCTCGCACGTGTTTTTGCTCGACTAGCCTGCGGGATGCATCCTCTCGCACGTGTTTTTACTCGACTAGCCTGCGGGATGCATCCTCTCGCACGTGTTTTTCCTCGACTAGCCATGCGCATCCCAAAAAACCTGCGCATGCGCATCCCACAAAACCTGCGCATGCGCATCCCACAAAACCTGCGCATGCGCATCCCACAAAACCTCGCACGTGTTTTTACTCGACTAGCCTGCGGGATTCATCCTCTCGCACGTGTTTTTGCTCGACTAGCCTCCGGGATGCATCCTCTCGCACGTGTTTTTACTCGACTAGCCTGCGGGATGCATCCTCTCGCACGTGTTTTTGCTCGACTAGCCTGCGGGATGCATCCTCTCGCACGTGTTTTTACTCGACTAGCCTGCGGGATGCATCCTCTCGCATGTGTTTTTACTCCACTACCCTGCGGGATGCATCCTCTCGCACGTGTTTTTGCTCGACTAGCCATGCGCATCCCAAAAAACCTGCGCATGCGCATCCCACAAAACCTCGCACGTGTTTTTACTCGACTAGCCTGCGGGATGCATCCTCTCGCACGTGTTTTTACTCGACTAGCCTGCGGGATGCATCCTCTCGCACGTGTTTTTGCTCGACTAGCCTGCGGGATGCATCCTCTCGCACGTGTTTTTGCTCGACTAGCCTGCGGGATGCATCCTCTCGCACGTGTTTTTACTCGACTAGCCTGCGGGATGCATCCTCTCGCACGTGTTTTTGCTCGACTAGCCATGCGCATCCCAAAAACCTGCGCATGCGCATCCCAAAAAACCTGCGCATGCGCATCCCACAAAACCTACGCATGCGCATCCTACAAAACCTCGCACGTGTTTTTACTCAACTAGCCTGCGGGATGCATCCTCTCGCACGTATTTTTACTCGACTAGCCTGCGGGATGCATCCTCTCGCACGTGTTTTTCCTCGACTAGCCATGCGCATCCCAAAAAACCTGCGCATGCGCATCCCAAAAAACCTGCGCATGCGCATCCCACAAAACCTCGCACGTGTTTTTACTCGACTAGCCTGGGGGATTCATCCTCTCGCACGTGTTTTTGCTCGACTAGCCTGCGGGATGCATCCTCTCGCACGTGTTTTTACTCGGCTAGCCTGCGGGATGCATCCTCTCGCACGTGTTTTTCCTCGACTAGCCATGCGCATCCCAAAAAACCTGCGCATGCGCATCCCACAAAACCTCGCACGTGTTTTTACTCGACTAGCCTGCGGGATTCATCCTCTCGCACGTGTTTTTGCTCGACTAGCCTGCGGGATGCATCCTCTCGCACGTGTTTTTGCTCGACTAGCCTGCGGGATGCATCCTCTCGCACGTGTTTTTCCTCGACTAGCCATGCGCATCCCAAAAAACCTGCGCATGCGCATCCCACAAAACCTCGCACGTGTTTTTACTCGACTAGCCTGCGGGATGCATCCTCTCGCACGTGTTTCTACTCGACTAGCCTGCGGGATGCATCCTCTCGCACGTGTTTTTGCTCGACTAGCCATGCGCATCCCAAAAAACCTGCGCATGCGCATCCCAAAAAACCTGCGCATGCGCATCCCACAAAACCTCGCACGTGTTTGTGCTCGACTAGCCTGCGGGATGCATCCTCTCACACGTGTTTTTGCTCGACTAGCCTGCGGGATGCATCCTCTCGCACGTGTTTTTACTCGACTAGCCTGCGGGATGCATCCTCTCGCACGTGTTTTTGCTCGACTAGCCTGCGGGATGCATCCTCTCGCACGTGTTTTTGCTCGACTAGCCATGCGCATCCCAAAAAACCTGCGCATGCGCATCCCACAAAACCTCGCACGTGTTTTTACTCGACTAGCCTGCGGGATGCATCCTCTCGCACGTGTTTCTACTCGACTAGCCTGCGGGATGCATCCTCTCGCACGTGTTTTTGCTCGACTAGCCTGCGGGATGCATCCTCTCGCACGTGTTTTTACTCGGCTAGCCTGCGGGATGCATCCTCTCGCACGTGTTTTTCCTCGACTAGCCATGCGCATCCCAAAAAACCTGCGCATGCGCATCCCAAAAAACCTGCGCATGCGCATCCCACAAAACCTCGCACGTGTTTTTACTCGACTAGCCTGCGGGATGCATCCTCTCGCACGTGTTTCTACTCGACTAGCCTGCGGGATTCATCCTCTCGCACGTGTTTTTGCTCGACTAGCCTGCGGGATGCATCCTCTCGCACGTGTTTTTACTCGGCTAGCCTGCGGGATGCATCCTCTCGCACGTGTTTTTCCTCGACTAGCCATGCGCATCCCAAAAAACCTGCGCATGCGCATCCCAAAAAACCTGCGCATGCGCATCCCACAAAACCTACGCATGCGCATCCCACAAAACCTCGCACGTGTTTTTACTCAACTAGCCTGCGGGATGCATCCTCTCGCACGTATTTTTACTCGACTAGCGTGCGGGATGCATCCTCTCGCACGTGTTTTTCCTCGACTAGCCATGCGCATCCCAAAAAACCTGCGCATGCGCATCCCACAAAACCTCGCACGTGTTTTTACTCGACTAGCCTGCGGGATTCATCCTCTCGCACGTGTTTTTGCTCGACTAGCCTGCGGGATGCATCCTCTCGCACGTGTTTCTACTCGACTAGCCTGCGGGATGCATCCTCTCGCACGTGTTTTTGCTCGACTAGCCTGCGGGATGCATCCTCTCGCACGTGTTTTTACTCGACTAGCCTGCGGGATGCATCCTCTCGCACGTGTTTTTGCTCGACTAGCCATGCGCATCCCAAAAACCTGCGCATGCGCATCCCAAAAAACCTGCGCATGCGCATCCCACAAAACCTACGCATGCGCATCCCACAAAACCTCGCACGTGTTTTTACTCAACTAGCCTGCGGGATGCATCCTCTCGCACGTATTTTTACTCGACTAGCCTGCGGGATGCATCCTCTCGCACGTGTTTTTCCTCGACTAGCCATGCGCATCCCAAAAAACCTGCGCATGCGCATCCCACAAAACCTGCGCATGCGCATCCACAAAACCTGCGCATGCGCATCCCACAAAACCTCGCACGTGTTTTTACTCGACTAGCCTGCGGGATTCATCCTCTCGCACGTGTTTTTGCTCGACTAGCCTCCGGGATGCATCCTCTCGCACGTGTTTTTACTCGACTAGCCTGCGGGATGCATCCTCTCGCACGTGTTTTTGCTCGACTAGCCTGCGGGATGCATCCTCTCGCACGTGTTTTTACTCGACTAGCCTGCGGGATGCATCCTCTCGCATGTGTTTTTACTCCACTACCCTGCGGGATGCATCCTCTCGCACGTGTTTTTGCTCGACTAGCCATGCGCATCCCAAAAAACCTGCGCATGCGCATCCCACAAAACCTCGCACGTGTTTTTACTCGACTAGCCTGCGGGATGCATCCTCTCGCACGTGTTTTTACTCGACTAGCCTGCGGGATGCATCCTCTCGCACGTGTTTTTGCTCGACTAGCCTGCGGGATGCATCCTCTCGCACGTGTTTTTGCTCGACTAGCCATGCGCATCCCAAAAAACCTGCGCATGCGCATCCCACAAAACCTCGCACGTGTTTTTACTCGACTAGCCTGCGGGATGCATCCTCTCGCACGTGTTTCTACTCGACTAGCCTGCGGGATGCATCCTCTCGCACGTGTTTTTGCTCGACTAGCCTGCGGGATGCATCCTCTCGCACGTGTTTTTACTCGACTAGCCTGCGGGATGCATCCTCTCGCACGTGTTTTTGCTCGACTAGCCATGCGCATCCCAAAAACCTGCGCATGCGCATCCCAAAAAACCTGCGCATGCGCATCCCACAAAACCTACGCATGCGCATCCCACAAAACCTCGCACGTGTTTTTACTCAACTAGCCTGCGGGATGCATCCTCTCGCACGTATTTTTACTCGACTAGCCTGCGGGATGCATCCTCTCGCACGTGTTTTTCCTCGACTAGCCATGCGCATCCCAAAAAACCTGCGCATGCGCATCCCACAAAACCTGCGCATGCGCATCCCACAAAACCTGCGCATGCGCATCCCACAAAACCTCGCACGTGTTTTTACTCGACTAGCCTGCGGGATTCATCCTCTCGCACGTGTTTTTGCTCGACTAGCCTCCGGGATGCATCCTCTCGCACGTGTTTTTACTCGACTAGCCTGCGGGATGCATCCTCTCGCACGTGTTTTTGCTCGACTAGCCTGCGGGATGCATCCTCTCGCACGTGTTTTTACTCGACTAGCCTGCGGGATGCATCCTCTCGCATGTGTTTTTACTCCACTACCCTGCGGGATGCATCCTCTCGCACGTGTTTTTGCTCGACTAGCCATGCGCATCCCAAAAAACCTGCGCATGCGCATCCCACAAAACCTCGCACGTGTTTTTACTCGACTAGCCTGCGGGATGCATCCTCTCGCACGTGTTTTTACCCGACTAGCCTGCGGGATGCATCCTCTCGCACGTGTTTTTGCTCGACTAGCCTGCGGGATGCATCCTCTCGCACGTGTTTTTGCTCGACTAGCCTGCGGGATGCATCCTCTCGCACGTGTTTTTACTCGACTAGCCTGCGGGATGCATCCTCTCGCACGTGTTTTTGCTCGACTAGCCATGCGCATCCCAAAAACCTGCGCATGCGCATCCCAAAAAACCTGCGCATGCGCATCCCACAAAACCTACGCATGCGCATCCCACAAAACCTCGCACGTGTTTTTACTCAACTAGCCTGCGGGATGCATCCTCTCGCACGTATTTTTACTCGACTAGCCTGCGGGATGCATCCTCTCGCACGTGTTTTTCCTCGACTAGCCATGCGCATCCCAAAAAACCTGCGCATGCGCATCCCAAAAAACCTGCGCATGCGCATCCCACAAAACCTGCGCATGCGCATCCCACAAAACCTCGCACGTGTTTTTACTCGACTAGCCTGGGGGATTCATCCTCTCGCACGTGTTTTTGCTCGACTAGCCTGCGGGATGCATCCTCTCGCACGTGTTTTTACTCGGCTAGCCTGCGGGATGCATCCTCTCGCACGTGTTTTTCCTCGACTAGCCATGCGCATCCCAAAAAACCTGCGCATGCGCATCCCACAAAACCTCGCACGTGTTTTTACTCGACTAGCCTGCGGGATTCATCCTCTCGCACGTGTTTTTGCTCGACTAGCCTGCGGGATGCATCCTCTCGCACGTGTTTTTGCTCGACTAGCCTGCGGGATGCATCCTCTCGCACGTGTTTTTCCTCGACTAGCCATGCGCATCCCAAAAAACCTGCGCATGCGCATCCCACAAAACCTCGCACGTGTTTTTACTCGACTAGCCTGCGGGATGCATCCTCTCACACGTGTTTTTGCTCGACTAGCCTGCGGGATGCATCCTCTCGCACGTGTTTCTACTCGACTAGCCTGCGGGATGCATCCTCTCGCACGTGTTTTTGCTCGACTAGCCATGCGCATCCCAAAAAACCTGCGCATGCGCATCCCAAAAAACCTGCGCATGCGCATCCCACAAAACCTCGCACGTGTTTGTGCTCGACTAGCCTGCGGGATGCATCCTCTCACACGTGTTTTTGCTCGACTAGCCTGCGGGATGCATCCTCTCGCACGTGTTTTTACTCGACTAGCCTGCGGGATGCATCCTCTCGCACGTGTTTTTGCTCGACTAGCCTGCTGGATGCATCCTCTCGCACGTGTTTTTGCTCGACTAGCCATGCGCATCCCAAAAAACCTGCGCATGCGCATCCCACAAAACCTCGCACGTGTTTTTACTCGACTAGCCTGCGGGATGCATCCTCTCGCACGTGTTTCTACTCGACTAGCCTGCGGGATGCATCCTCTCGCACGTGTTTTTGCTCGACTAGCCTGCGGGATGCATCCTCTCGCACGTGTTTTTACTCGACTAGCCTGCGGGATGCATCCTCTCGCACGTGTTTTTGCTCGACTAGCCATGCGCATCCCAAAAACCTGCGCATGCGCATCCCAAAAAACCTGCGCATGCGCATCCCACAAAACCTACGCATGCGCATCCCACAAAACCTCGCACGTGTTTTTACTCAACTAGCCTGCGGGATGCATCCTCTCGCACGTATTTTTACTCGACTAGCCTGCGGGATGCATCCTCTCGCACGTGTTTTTCCTCGACTAGCCATGCGCATCCCAAAAAACCTGCGCATGCGCATCCCACAAAACCTGCGCATGCGCATCCCACAAAACCTCGCACGTGTTTTTACTCGACTAGCCTGCGGGATTCATCCTCTCGCACGTGTTTTTGCTCGACTAGCCTCCGGGATGCATCCTCTCGCACGTGTTTTTACTCGACTAGCCTGCGGGATGCATCCTCTCGCACGTGTTTTTGCTCGACTAGCCTGCGGGATGCATCCTCTCGCACGTGTTTTTACTCGACTAGCCTGCGGGATGCATCCTCTCGCATGTGTTTTTACTCCACTACCCTGCGGGATGCATCCTCTCGCACGTGTTTTTGCTCGACTAGCCATGCGCATCCCAAAAAACCTGCGCATGCGCATCCCACAAAACCTCGCACGTGTTTTTACTCGACTAGCCTGCGGGATGCATCCTCTCGCACGTGTTTTTACTCGACTAGCCTGCGGGATGCATCCTCTCGCACGTGTTTTTGCTCGACTAGCCTGCGGGATGCATCCTCTCGCACGTGTTTTTACTCGACTAGCCTGCGGGATGCATCCTCTCGCACGTGTTTTTGCTCGACTAGCCATGCGCATCCCAAAAACCTGCGCATGCGCATCCCAAAAAACCTGCGCATGCGCATCCCACAAAACCTACGCATGCGCATCCCACAAAACCTCGCACGTGTTTTTACTCAACTAGCCTGCGGGATGCATCCTCTCGCACGTATTTTTACTCAACTAGCCTGCGGGATGCATCCTCTCGCACGTGTTTTTCCTCGACTAGCCATGCGCATCCCAAAAAACCTGCGCATGCGCATCCCACAAAACCTCGCACGTGTTTTTACTCAACTAGCCTGCGGGATGCATCCTCTCGCACGTATTTTTACTCGACTAGCCTGCGGGATGCATCCTCTCGCACGTGTTTTTCCTCGACTAGCCATGCGCATCCCAAAAAACCTGCGCATGCGCATCCCACAAAACCTGCGCATGCGCATCCCACAAAACCTCGCACGTGTTTTTACTCGACTAGCCTGCGGGATTCATCCTCTCGCACGTGTTTTTGCTCGACTATCCTCCGGGATGCATCCTCTCGCACGTGTTTTTACTCGACTAGCCTGCGGGATGCATCCTCTCGCACGTGTTTTTGCTCGACTAGCCTGCGGGATGCATCCTCTCGCACGTGTTTTTACTCGACTAGCCTGCGGGATGCATCCTCTCGCATGTGTTTTTACTCCACTACCCTGCGGGATGCATCCTCTCGCACGTGTTTTTGCTCGACTAGCCATGCGCATCCCAAAAAACCTGCGCATGCGCATCCCACAAAACCTCGCACGTGTTTTTACTCGACTAGCCTGCGGGATGCATCCTCTCGCACGTGTTTTTACTCGACTAGCCTGCGGGATGCATCCTCTCGCACGTGTTTTTGCTCGACTAGCCTGCGGGATGCATCCTCTCGCACGTGTTTTTACTCGACTAGCCTGCGGGATGCATCCTCTCGCACGTGTTTTTGCTCGACTAGCCATGCGCATCCCAAAAACCTGCGCATGCGCATCCCAAAAAACCTGCGCATGCGCATCCCACAAAACCTACGCATGCGCATCCCACAAAACCTCGCACGTGTTTTTACTCAACTAGCCTGCGGGATGCATCCTCTCGCACGTATTTTTACTCGACTAGCCTGCGGGATGCATCCTCTCGCACGTGTTTTTCCTCGGCTAGCCTGCGGGATGCATCCTCTCGCACGTGTTTTTCCTCGACTAGCCATGCGCATCCCAAAAAACCTGCGCATGCGCATCCCACAAAACCTCGCACGTGTTTTTACTCGACTAGCCTGCGGGATTCATCCTCTCGCACGTGTTTTTGCTCGACTAGCCTGCGGGATGCATCCTCTCGCACGTGTTTTTGCTCGACTAGCCTGCGGGACGCATCCTCTCGCACGTGTTTTTGCTCGACTAGCCTGCGGGATGCATCCTCTCGCACGTGTTTTTACTCGGCTAGCCTGCGGGATGCATCCTCTCGCACGTGTTTTTCCTCGACTAGCCATGCGCATCCCAAAAAACCTGCGCATGCGCATCCCACAAAACCTCGCACGTGTTTTTACTCGACTAGCCTGCGGGATGCATCCTCTCGCACGTGTTTCTACTCGACTAGCCTGCGGGATGCATCCTCTCGCACGTGTTTTTGCTCGACTAGCCATGCGCATCCCAAAAAACCTGCGCATGCGCATCCCAAAAAACCTGCGCATGCGCATCCCACAAAACCTCGCACGTGTTTGTGCTCGACTAGCCTGCGGGATGCATCCTCTCACACGTGTTTTTGCTCGACTAGCCTGCGGGATGCATCCTCTCGCACGTGTTTTTACTCGACTAGCCTGCGGGATGCATCCCCTCGCACGTGTTTTTGCTCGAATAGCCTGCGGGATGCATCCTCTCGCACGTGTTTTTGCTCGACTAGCCATGCGCATCCCAAAAAACCTGCGCATGCGCATCCCACAAAACCTCGCACGTGTTTTTACTCGACTAGCCTGCGGGATGCATCCTCTCGCACGTGTTTCTACTCGACTAGCCTGCGGGATGCATCCTCTCGCACGTGTTTTTGCTCGACTAGCCATGCGCATCCCAAAAAACCTGCGCATGCGCATCCCACAAAACCTCGCACGTGTTTGTGCTCGACTAGCCTGCGGGATGCATCCTCTCACACGTGTTTTTGCTCGACTAGCCGGCGGGATGCATCCTCTCGCACGTGTTTTTACTCGACTAGCCTGCGGGATGCATCCTCTCGCACGTGTTTTTACTCGACTAGCCTGCGGGATGCATCCTCTCGCACGTGTTTTTCCTCGACTAGCCATGCGCATCCCAAAAAACCTGCGCATGCGCATCCCAAAAAACCTGCGCATGAGCATCCCACAAAACCTGCGCATGCGCATCCCACAAAACCTCGCACGTGTTTTTACTCGACTAGCCTGCGGGATGCATCCTCTCGCACGTGTTTTTACTCGACTAGCCTACGGGATGCATCCTCTCGCACGTGTTTTTGCTCGACTAGCCATGCGCATCCCAAAAAACCTGCGCATGCGCATCCCAAAAAACCTGCGCATGCGCATCCCACAAAACCTACGCAAGCGCATCCCACAAAACCTCGCACGTGTTTTTACTCAACTAGCCTGCGGGATGCATCCTCTCGCACGTATTTTTACTCGACTATTCTGCGGGATGCATCCTCTCGCACGTGTTTTTCCTCGACTAGCCATGCGCATCCCAAAAAACCTGCGCATGCGCATCCCACAAAACCTGCGCATGCGCATCCCACAAAACCTGCGTCTGCGCATCCCACAAAACCTCGCACGTGTTTTTACTCGACTAGCCTGCGGGATTCATCCTCTCGCACGTGTTTTTGCTCGACTAGCCTGCGGGATGCATCCTCTCGCACGTGTTTTTGCTCGACTAGCCTGCGGGACGCATCCTCTCGCACGTGTTTTTACTCGGCTAGCCTGCGGGATGCATCCTCTTGCACGTGTTTTTCCTCGACTAGCCATGCGCATCCCAAAAAACCTGCGCATGCGCATCCCACAAAACCTGCGCATGCGCATCCCACAAAACCTGCGCATGCGCATCCCACAAAACCTCGCACGTGTTTTTACTCGACTAGCCTGCGGGATTCATCCTCTCGCACGTGTTTTTGCTCGACTAGCCTGCGGGATGCATCCTCTCGCACGTGTTTTTACTCGACTAGCCTGCGGGATGCATCCTCTCGCACGTGTTTTTGCTCGACTAGCCTGCGGGATGCATCCTCTCGCACGTGTTTTTACTCGACTAGCCTGCGGGATGCATCCTCTCGCACGTGTTTTTACTCCACTATCCTGCGGGATGCATCCTCTCGCACGTGTTTTTGCTCGACTAGCCATGCGCATCCCAAAAAACCTGCGCATGCGCATCCCACAAAACCTCGCACGTGTTTTTACTCGACTAGCCTGCGGGATGCATCCTCTCGCACGTGTTTTTACTCGACTAGCCTGCGGGATGCATCCTCTCGCACGTGTTTTTGCTCGACTAGCCTGCGGGATGCATCCTCTCGCACGTGTTTTTACTCGACTAGCCTGCGGGATGCATCCTCTCGCACGTGTTTTTGCTCGACTAGCCATGCGCATCCCAAAAAACCTGCGCATGCGCATCCCAAAAAACCTGCGCATGCGCATCCCACAAAACCTACGCATGCGCATCCCACAAAACCTCGCACGTGTTTTTACTCAACTAGCCTGCGGGATGCATCCTCTCGCACGTGTTTTTACTCGACTACCCTGCGGGATGCATCCTCTCGCACGTGTTTTTGCTCGACTAGCCATGCGCATCCCAAAAAACGTGCGCATGCGCATCCCACAAAACCTCGCACGTGTTTTTACTCGACTAGCCTGCGGGATGCATCCTCTCGCACGTGTTTTTACTCGACTAGCCTGCGGGATGCATCCTCTCGCACGTGTTTTTGCTCGACTAGCCTGCGGGATGCATCCTCTCGCACGTGTTTTTACTCGACTAGCCTGCGGGATGCATCCTCTCGCACGTGTTTTTGCTCGACTAGCCATGCGCATCCCAAAAAACCTGCGCATGCGCATCCCAAAAAACCTGCGCATGCGCATCCCACAAAACCTACGCATGCGCATCCCACAAAACCTCGCACGTGTTTTTACTCGACTAGCCTGCGGGATGCATCCTCTCGCACGTGTTTCTACTCGACTAGCCTGCGGGATGCATCCTCTCGCACGTGTTTTTGCTCGACTAGCCATGCGCATCCCAAAAAACCTGCGCATGCGCATCCCACAAAACCTCGCACGTGTTTGTGCTCGACTAGCCTGCGGGATGCATCCTCTCACACGTGTTTTTGCTCGACTAGCCTGCGGGATGCATCCTCTCGCACGTGTTTTTACTCGACTAGCCTGCGGGATGCATCCTCTCGCACGTGTTTTTGCTCGACTAGCCTGCGGTATGCATCCTCTCGCACGTGTTTTTGCTCGACTAGCCATGCGCATCCCAAAAAACCTGCGCATGCGCATCCCACAAAACCTGCGCATGCGCATCCCACAAAACCTCGCACTTGTTTTTACTCGACTAGCCTGCGGGATGCATCCTCTCGCACGTGTTTTTGCTCGACTAGCCATGCGCATCCCAAAAAACCTGCGCATGCGCATCCCACAAAACCTGCGCATGCGCATCCCACAAAACCTCGCACGTGTTTTTACTCGACTAGCCTGCGGGACGCATCCTCTCGCACGTGTTTTTACTCGACTAGCCTGCGGGATGCATCCTCTCGCACTTGTTTTTGTTCGACTAGCCATGCGCATCCCAAAAAACCTGCGCATGCGCATCCCACAAAACCTGCGCATGCGCATCCCACAAAACCTCGCACGTGTTTTTACTCGACTAGCCTGCGGGATGCATCCTCTCGCACGTGTTTTTACTCGACTAGCCTGCGGGATGCATCCTCTCGCACGTGTTTTTGCTCGACTAGCCTGCGGGATGCATCCTCTCGCACGTGTTTTTACTCGACTAGCCTGCGGGATGCATCCTCTCGCACGTGTTTTTGCTCAACTAGCCATGCGCATCCCAAAAAACCTGCGCATGCGCATCCCAAAAAACCTGCGCATGCGCATCCCACAAAACCTACGCATGCGCATCCCACAAAACCTCGCACGTGTTTTTACTCAACTAGCCTGCGGGATGCATCCTCTCGCACGTATTTTTACTCGACTAGCCTGCGGGATGCATCCTCTCGCACGTGTTTTTCCTCGACTAGCCATGCGCATCCCAAAAAACCTGCGCATGCGCATCCCAAAAAACCTGCGCATGCGCATCCCACAAAACCTGCGCATGCGCATCCCACAAAACCTCGCACGTGTTTTTACTCGACTAGCCTGCGGGATTCATCCTCTCGCACGTGTTTTTGCTCGACTAGCCTGCGGGATGCATCCTCTCGCACGTGTTTTTACTCGGCTAGCCTGCGGGATGCATCCTCTCGCACGTGTTTTTCCTCGACTAGCCATGCGCATCCCAAAAAACCTGCGCATGCGCATCCCAAAAAACCTGCGCATGCGCATCCCACAAAACCTGCGCATGCGCATCCCACAAAACCTCGCACGTGTTTTTACTCGACTAGCCTGCGGGATTCATCCTCTCGCACGTGTTTTTGCTCGACTAGCCTGCGGGACGCATCCTCTCGCACGTGTTTTTACTCGGCTAGCCTGCGGGATGCATCCTCTCGCACGTGTTTTTGCTCGACTAGCCATGCGCATCCCAAAAAACCTGCGCATGCGCATCCCACAAAACCTCGCACGTGTTTGTGCTCGACTAGCCTGCGGGATGCATCCTCTCACACGTGTTTTTGCTCGACTAGCCTGCGGGATGCATCCTCTCGCACGTGTTTTTACTCGACTAGCCTGCGGGATGCATCCTCTCGCACGTGTTTTTGCTCGACTAGCCTGCGGGATGCATCCTCTCGCACGTGTTTTTACTCGACTAGCCTGCGGGATGCATCCTCTCGCACGTGTTTTTGCTCGACTAGCCATGCGCATCCCAAAAAACCTGCGCATGCGCATCCCACAAAACCTACGCATGCGCATCCCACAAAACCTCGCACGTGTTTTTACTCGACTAGCCTGCGGGATTCATCCTCTCGCACGTGTTTTTGCTCGACTAGCCTGCGGGATTCATCCTCTCGCACGTGTTTTTGCTCGACTAGCCTGCGGGATGCATCCTCTCGCACGTGTTTTTGCTCGACTAGCCTGCGGGACGCATCCTCTCGCACGTGTTTTTACTCGACTAGCCTGCGGGATGCATCCTCTCGCACGTGTTTTTGCTCGACTAGCCATGCGCATCCCAAAAAACCTGCGCATGCGCATCCCACAAAACCTGCGCATGCGCATCCCACAAAACCTCGCACGTGTTTTTACTCGACTAGCCTGCGGGATGCATCCTCTCGCACGTGTTTCTACTCGACTAGCCTGCGGGATGCATCCTCTCGCACGTGTTTTTGCTCGACTAGCCATGCGCATCCCAAAAAACCTGCGCATGCGCATCCCAAAAAACCTGCGCATGCGCATCCCACAAAACCTCGCACGTGTTTGTGCTCGACTAGCCTGCGGGATGCATCCTCTCGCACGTGTTTCTACTCGACTAGCCTGCGGGATTCATCCTCTCGCACGTGTTTTTGCTCGACTAGCCTGCGGGATGCATCCTCTCGCACGTGTTTTTACTCAACTAGCCTGCGGGATGCATCCTCTCGCACGTATTTTTACTCGACTAGCCTGCGGGATGCATCCTCTCGCACGTGTTTTTCCTCGACTAGCCATGCGCATCCCAAAAAACCTGCGCATGCGCATCCCAAAAAACCTGCGCATGCGCATCCCACAAAACCTCGCACGTGTTTGTGCTCGACTAGCCTGCGGGATGCATCCTCTCACACGTGTTTTTGCTCGACTAGCCTGCGGGATGCATCCTCTCGCACGTGTTTTTACTCGACTAGCCTGCGGGATGCATCCTCTCGCACGTGTTTTTGCTCGACTAGCCTGCGGGATGCATCCTCTCGCACGTGTTTTTACTCGACTAGCCTGCGGGATGCATCCTCTCGCACGTGTTTTTGCTCGACTAGCCATGCGCATCCCAAAAAACCTGCGCATGCGCATCCCAAAAAACCTGCGCATGCGCATCCCACAAAACCTACGCATGCGCATCCCACAAAACCTCGCACGTGTTTTTACTCAACTAGCCTCCGGGATGCATCCTCTCGCACGTATTTTTACTCGACTAGCCTGCGGGATGCATCCTCTCGCACGTGTTTTTCCTCGACTAGCCATGCGCATCCCAAAAAACCTGCGCATGCGCATACCAAAAAACCTGCGTATGCGCATCCCACAAAACCTGCGCATGCGCATCCCACAAAACCTCGCACGTGTTTTTACTCGACTAGCCTGCGGGATTCATCCTCTCGCACGTGTTTTTGCTCGACTAGCCTGCGGGATTCATCCTCTCGCACGTGTTTTTGCTCGACTAGCCTGCGGGATGCATCCTCTCGCACGTGTTTTTGCTCGACTAGCCTGCGGGACGCATCCTCTCGCACGTGTTTTTACTCGACTAGCCTGCGGGATGCATCCTCTCGCACGTGTTTTTGCTCGACTAGCCATGCGCATCCCAAAAAACCTGCGCATGCGCATCCCACAAAACCTGCGCATGCGCATCCCACAAAACCTCGCACGTGTTTTTACTCGACTAGCCTGCGGGATGCATCCTCTCGCACGTGTTTCTACTCGACTAGCCTGCGGGATGCATCCTCTCGCACGTGTTTTTCCTCGACTAGCCATGCGCATCCCAAAAAACCTGCGCATGCGCATCCCACAAAACCTGCGCATGCGCATCCCACAAAACCTGCGCATGCGCATCCCACAAAACCTACGCATGCGCATCCCACAAAACCTCGCACGTGTTTTTACTCAACTAGCCTGCGGGATGCATCCTCTCGCACGTATTTTTACTCGACTAGCCTGCGAGATGCATCCTCTCGCACGTGTTTTTCCTCGACTAGCCATGCGCATCCCAAAAAACCTGCGCATGCGCATCCCAAAAAACCTGCGCATGCGCATCCCACAAAACCTGCGCATGCGCATCCCACAAAACCTCGCACGTGTTTTTACTCGACTAGCCTGCGGGATTCATCCTCTCGCACGTGTTTTTGCTCGACTAGCCTGCGGGATGCATCCTCTCGCACGTGTTTTTACTCGGCTAGCCTGCGGGATGCATCCTCTCGCACGTGTTTTTCCTCGACTAGCCATGCGCATCCCAAAAAACCTGCGCATGCGCATCCCAAAAAACCTGCGCATGCGCATCCCACAAAACCTGCGCATGCGCATCCGACAAAACCTCGCACGTGTTTTTACTCGACTAGCCTGCGGGATTCATCCTCTCGCACGTGTTTTTGCTCGACTAGCCTGCGGGATGCATCCTCTCGCACGTGTTTTTGCTCGACTAGCCTGCGGGACGCATCCTCTCGCACGTGTTTTTACTCGACTAGCCTGCGGGATGCATCCTCTCGCACGTGTTTTTGCTCGACTAGCCATGCGCATCCCAAAAAACCTGCGCATGCGCATCCCACAAAACCTGCGCATGCGCATCCCACAAACCTCGCACGTGTTTTTACTCGACTAGCCTGGGGGATTCATCCTCTCGCACGTGTTTTTGCTCGACTAGCCTGCGGGATGCATCCTCTCGCACGTGTTTTTACTCGGCTAGCCTGCGGGATGCATCCTCTCGCACGTGTTTTTCCTCGACTAGCCATGCGCATCCCAAAAAACCTGCGCATGCGCATCCCACAAAACCTCGCACGTGTTTTTACTCGACTAGCCTGCGGGATTCATCCTCTCGCACGTGTTTTTGCTCGACTAGCCTGCGGGATGCATCCTCTCGCACGTGTTTTTGCTCGACTAGCCTGCGGGACGCATCCTCTCGCACGTGTTTTTGCTCGACTAGCCTGCGGGATGCATCCTCTCGCACGTGTTTTTACTCGGCTAGCCTGCGGGATGCATCCTCTCGCACGTGTTTTTCCTCGACTAGCCATGCGCATCCCAAAAAACCTGCGCATGCGCATCCCACAAAACCTCGCACGTGTTTTTACTCGACTAGCCTGCGGGATGCATCCTCTCGCACGTGTTTCTACTCGACTAGCCTGCGGGATGCATCCTCTCGCACGTGTTTTTGCTCGACTAGCCATGCGCATCCCAAAAAACCTGCGCATGCGCATCCCAAAAAACCTGCGCATGCGCATCCCACAAAACCTCGCACGTGTTTGTGCTCGACTAGCCTGCGGGATGCATCCTCTCACACGTGTTTTTGCTCGACTAGCCTGCGGGATGCATCCTCTCGCACGTGTTTTTACTCGACTAGCCTGCGGGATGCATCCTCTCGCACGTGTTTTTCCTCGACTAGCCATGCGCATCCCAAAAAACCTGCGCATGCGCATCCCACAAAACCTGCGCATGCGCATCCCACAAAACCTGCGCATGCGCATCCCACAAAACCTACGCATGCGCATCCCACAAAACCTCGCACGTGTTTTTACTCAACTAGCCTGCGGGATGCATCCTCTCGCACGTATTTTTACTCGACTAGCCTGCGAGATGCATCCTCTCGCACGTGTTTTTCCTCGACTAGCCATGCGCATCCCAAAAAACCTGCGCATGCGCATCCCAAAAAACCTGCGCATGCGCATCCCACAAAACCTGCGCATGCGCATCCCACAAAACCTCGCACGTGTTTTTACTCGACTAGCCTGCGGGATTCATCCTCTCGCACGTGTTTTTGCTCGACTAGCCTGCGGGATGCATCCTCTCGCACGTGTTTTTGCTCGACTAGCCTGCGGGACGCATCCTCTCGCACGTGTTTTTACTCGACTAGCCTGCGGGATGCATCCTCTCGCACGTGTTTTTGCTCGACTAGCCATGCGCATCCCAAAAAACCTGCGCATGCGCATCCCAAAAAACCTGCGCATGCGCATCCCACAAAACCTCGCACGTGTTTGTGCTCGACTAGCCTGCGGGATGCATCCTCTCACACGTGTTTTTGCTCGACTAGCCTGCGGGATGCATCCTCTCGCACGTGTTTTTACTCGACTAGCCTGCGGGATGCATCCTCTCGCACGTGTTTTTGCTCGACTAGCCTGCGGGATGCATCCTCTCGCACGTGTTTTTGCTCGACTAGCCATGCGCATCCCAAAAAACCTGCGCATGCGCATCCCACAAAACCTCGCACGTGTTTTTACTCGACTAGCCTGCGGGATGCATCCTCTCGCACGTGTTTCTACTCGACTAGCCTGCGGGATGCATCCTCTCGCACGTGTTTTTGCTCGACTAGCCATGCGCATCCCAAAAAACCTGCGCATGCGCATCCCACAAAACCTCGCACGTGTTTTTACTCGACTAGCCTGCGGGATGCATCCTCTCGCACGTGTTTCTACTCGACTAGCCTGCGGGATGCATCCTCTCGCACGTGTTTTTGCTCGACTAGCCATGCGCATCCCAAAAAACCTGCGCATGCGCATCCCAAAAAACCTGCGCATGCGCATCCCAAAAAACCTGCGCATGCGCATCCCACAAAACCTCGCACGTGTTTGTGCTCGACTAGCCTGCGGGATGCATCCTCTCACACGTGTTTTTGCTCGACTAGCCTGCGGGATGCATCCTCTCGCACGTGTTTTTACTCGACTAGCCTGCGGGATGCATCCTCTCGCACGTGTTTTTGCTCGACTAGCCTGCGGGATGCATCCTCTCGCACGTGTTTTTGCTCGACTAGCCATGCGCATCCCAAAAAACCTGCGCATGCGCATCCCACAAAACCTCGCACGTGTTTTTACTCGACTAGCCTGCGGGATGCATCCTCTCGCACGTGTTTCTACTCGACTAGCCTGCGGGATGCATCCTCTCGCACGTGTTTTTGCTCGACTAGCCATGCGCATCCCAAAAAACCTGCGCATGCGCATCCCACAAAACCTCGCACGTGTTTGTGCTCGACTAGCCTGCGGGATGCATCCTCTCACACGTGTTTTTGCTCGACTAGCCTGCGGGATGCATCCTCTCGCACGTGTTTTTACTCGACTAGCCTGCGGGATGCATCCTCTCGCACGTGTTTTTACTCGACTAGCCTGCGGGATGCATCCTCTCGCACGTGTTTTTCCTCGACTAGCCATGCGCATCCCAAAAAACCTGCGCATGCGCATCCCAAAAAACCTGCGCATGCGCATCCCAAAAAACCTGCGCATGCGCATCCCACAAAACCTCGCACGTGTTTTTACTCGACTAGCCTGCGGGATGCATCCTCTCGCACGTGTTTCTACTCGACTAGCCTGCGGGATGCATCCTCTCGCACGTGTTTTTGCTCGACTAGCCATGCGCATCCCAAAAAACCTGCGCATGCGCATCCCACAAAACCTCGCACGTGTTTGTGCTCGACTAGCCTGCGGGATGCATCCTCTCACACGTGTTTTTGCTCGACTAGCCTGCGGGATGCATCCTCTCGCACGTGTTTTTACTCGACTAGCCTGCGGGATGCATCCTCTCGCACGTGTTTTTACTCGACTAGCCTGCGGGATGCATCCTCTCGCACGTGTTTTTCCTCGACTAGCCATGCGCATCCCAAAAAACCTGCGCATGCGCATCCCAAAAAACCTGCGCATGCGCATCCCACAAAACCTGCGCATGCGCATCCCACAAAACCTCGCACGTGTTTTTACTCGACTAGCCTGCGGGATGCATCCTCTCGCACGTGTTTTTACTCGACTAGCCTACGGGATGCATCCTCTCGCACGTGTTTTTGCTCGACTAGCCATGCGCATCCCAAAAAACCTGCGCATGCGCATCCCAAAAAACCTGCGCATGCGCATCCCACAAAACCTACGCAAGCGCATCCCACAAAACCTCGCACGTGTTTTTACTCAACTAGCCTGCGGGATGCATCCTCTCGCACGTATTTTTACTCGACTATTCTGCGGGATGCATCCTCTCGCACGTGTTTTTCCTCGACTAGCCATGCGCATCCCAAAAAACCTGCGCATGCGCATCCCACAAAACCTGCGCATGCGCATCCCACAAAACCTGCGCATGCGCATCCCACAAAACCTCGCACGTGTTTTTACTCGACTAGCCTGCGGGATTCATCCTCTCGCACGTGTTTTTGCTCGACTAGCCTGCGGGATGCATCCTCTCGCACGTGTTTTTACTCGACTAGCCTGCGGGATGCATCCTCTCGCACGTGTTTTTACTCCACTATCCTGCGGGATGCATCCTCTCGCACGTGTTTTTGCTCGACTAGCCATGCGCATCCCAAAAAACCTGCGCATGCGCATCCCACAAAACCTCGCACGTGTTTTTACTCGACTAGCCTGCGGGATGCATCCTCTCGCACGTGTTTTTACTCGACTAGCCTGCGGGATGCATCCTCTCGCACGTGTTTTTGCTCGACTAGCCTGCGGGATGCATCCTCTCGCACGTGTTTTTACTCGACTAGCCTGCGGGATGCATCCTCTCGCACGTGTTTTTGCTCGACTAGCCATGCGCATCCCAAAAAACCTGCGCATGCGCATCCCAAAAAACCTGCGCATGCGCATCCCACAAAACCTACGCATGCGCATCCCACAAAACCTCGCACGTGTTTTTACTCAACTAGCCTGCGGGATGCATCCTCTCGCACGTGTTTTTACTCGACTACCCTGCGGGATGCATCCTCTCGCACGTGTTTTTGCTCGACTAGCCATGCGCATCCCAAAAAACGTGCGCATGCGCATCCCACAAAACCTCGCACGTGTTTTTACTCGACTAGCCTGCGGGATGCATCCTCTCGCACGTGTTTTTACTCGACTAGCCTGCGGGATGCATCCTCTCGCACGTGTTTTTGCTCGACTAGCCTGCGGGATGCATCCTCTCGCACGTGTTTTTACTCGACTAGCCTGCGGGATGCATCCTCTCGCACGTGTTTTTGCTCGACTAGCCATGCGCATCCCAAAAAACCTGCGCATGCGCATCCCAAAAAACCTGCGAATGCGCATCCCACAAAACCTACGCATGCGCATCCCACAAAACCTCGCACGTGTTTTTACTCGACTAGCCTGCGGGATGCATCCTCTCGCACGTGTTTCTACTCGACTAGCCTGCGGGATGCATCCTCTCGCACGTGTTTTTCCTCGACTAGCCATGCGCATCCCAAAAAACCTGCGCATGCGCATCCCACAAAACCTCGCACGTGTTTTTACTCAACTAGCCTGCGGGATGCATCCTCTCGCACGTGTTTTTGCTCGACTAGCCTGCGGGATGCATCCTCTCGCACGTGTTTTTACTCGACTAGCCTGCGGGATGCATCCTCTCGCACGTGTTTTTGCTCGACTAGCCATGCGCATCCCAAAAAACCTGCGCATGCGCATCCCAAAAAACCTGCGAATGCGCATCCCACAAAACCTACGCATGCGCATCCCACAAAACCTCGCACGTGTTTTTACTCGACTAGCCTGCGGGATGCATCCTCTCGCACGTGTTTCTACTCGACTAGCCTGCGGGATGCATCCTCTCGCACGTGTTTTTGCTCGACTAGCCATGCGCATCCCAAAAAACCTGCGCATGCGCATCCCACAAAACCTCGCACGTGTTTGTGCTCGACTAGCCTGCGGGATGCATCCTCTCACACGTGTTTTTGCTCGACTAGCCTGCGGGATGCATCCTCTCGCACGTGTTTTTACTCGACTAGCCTGCGGGATGCATCCTCTCGCACGTGTTTTTGCTCGACTAGCCTGCGGTATGCATCCTCTCGCACGTGTTTTTGCTCGACTAGCCATGCGCATCCCAAAAAACCTGCGCATGCGCATCCCACAAAACCTGCGCATGCGCATCCCACAAAACCTCGCACTTGTTTTTACTCGACTAGCCTGCGGGATGCATCCTCTCGCACGTGTTTTTACTCGACTAGCCTGCGGGATGCATCCTCTCGCACGTGTTTTTGCTCGACTAGCCATGCGCATCCCAAAAAACCTGCGCATGCGCATCCCACAAAACCTGCGCATGCGCATCCCACAAAACCTCGCACGTGTTTTTACTCGACTAGCCTGCGGGACGCATCCTCTCGCACGTGTTTTTACTCGACTAGCCTGCGGGATGCATCCTCTCGCACGTGTTTTTGCTCGACTAGCCATGCGCATCCCAAAAAACCTGCGCATGCGCATCCCACAAAACCTGCGCATGCGCATCCCACAAAACCTCGCACGTGTTTTTACTCGACTAGCCTGCGGGATGCATCCTCTCGCACGTGTTTTTACTCGACTAGCCTGCGGGATGCATCCTCTCGCACGTGTTTTTGCTCGACTAGCCTGCGGGATGCATCCTCTCGCACGTGTTTTTACTCGACTAGCCTGCGGGATGCATCCTCTCGCACGTGTTTTTGCTCGACTAGCCATGCGCATCCCAAAAAACCTGCGCATGCGCATCCCAAAAAACCTGCGCATGCGCATCCCACAAAACCTACGCAAGCGCATCCCACAAAACCTCGCACGTGTTTTTACTCAACTAGCCTGCGGGATGCATCCTCTCGCACGTATTTTTACTCGACTAGCCTGCGGGATGCATCCTCTCGCACGTGTTTTTCCTCGACTAGCCATGCGCATCCCAAAAAACCTGCGCATGCGCATCCCACAAAACCTGCGCATGCGCATCCCACAAAACCTCGCACGTGTTTTTACTCGACTAGCCTGCGGGATTCATCCTCTCGCACGTGTTTTTGCTCGACTAGCCTGCGGGATGCATCCTCTCGCACGTGTTTTTACTCGACTAGCCTGCGGGATGCATCCTCTCGCACGTGTTTTTGCTCGACTAGCCTGCGGGATGCATCCTCTCGCACGTGTTTTTACTCGACTAGCCTGCGGGATGCATCCTCTCGCACGTGTTTTTACTCCACTACCCTGCGGGATGCATCCTCTCGCACGTGTTTTTGCTCGACTAGCCATGCGCATCCCAAAAAACCTGCGCATGCGCATCCCACAAAACCTCGCACGTGTTTTTACTCGACTAGCCTGCGGGATGCATCCTCTCGCACGTGTTTTTACTCGACTAGCCTGCGGGATGCATCCTCTCGCACGTGTTTTTGCTCGACTAGCCTGCGGGATGCATCCTCTCGCACGTGTTTTTACTCGACTAGCCTGCGGGATGCATCCTCTCGCACGTTGTTTTGCTCGACTAGCCATGCGCATCCCAAAAAACCTGCGCATGCGCATCCCAAAAAACCTGCGCATGCGCATCCCACAAAACCTACGCATGCGCATCCCACAAAACCTCGCACGTGTTTTTACTCAACTAGCCTGCGGGATGCATCCTCTCGCACGTATTTTTACTCGACTAGCCTGCGGGATGCATCCTCTCGCACGTGTTTTTCCTCGACTAGCCATGCGCATCCCAAAAAACCTGCGCATGCGCATCCCAAAAAACCTGCGCATGCGCATCCCACAAAACCTGCGCATGCGCATCCCACAAAACCTCGCACGTGTTTTTACTCAACTAGCCTGCGGGATGCATCCTCTCGCACGTATTTTTACTCGACTAGCCTGCGGGATGCATCCTCTCGCACGTGTTTTTCCTCGACTAGCCATGCGCATCCCAAAAAACCTGCGCATGCGCATCCCAAAAAACCTGCGCATGCGCATCCCACAAAACCTGCGCATGCGCATCCCACAAAACCTCGCACGTGTTTTTACTCGACTAGCCTGCGGGATTCATCCTCTCGCACGTGTTTTTGCTCGACTGGCCTGCGGGATGCATCCTCTCGCACGTGTTTTTACTCGGCTAGCCTGCGGGATGCATCCTCTCGCACGTGTTTTTCCTCGACTAGCCATGCGCATCCCAAAAAACCTGCGCATGCGCATCCCACAAAACCTCGCACGTGTTTTTACTCGACTAGCCTGCGGGATTCATCCTCTCGCACGTGTTTTTGCTCGACTAGCCTGCGGGATGCATCCTCTCGCACGTGTTTTTGCTCGACTAGCCTGCGGGACGCATCCTCTCGCACGTGTTTTTGCTCGACTAGCCATGCGCATCCCAAAAAACCTGCGCATGCGCATCCCAAAAAACCTGCGCATGCGCATCCCACAAAACCTACGCATGCGCATCCCACAAAACCTCGCACGTGTTTTTACTCAACTAGCCTGCGGGATGCATCCTCTCGCACGTATTTTTACTCGACTAGCCTGCGGGATGCATCCTCTCGCACGTGTTTTTCCTCGACTAGCCATGCGCATCCCAAAAAACCTGCGCATGCGCATCCCAAAAAACCTGCGCATGCGCATCCCACAAAACCTGCGCATGCGCATCCCACAAAACCTCGCACGTGTTTTTACTCGACTAGCCTGCGGGATTCATCCTCTCGCACGTGTTTTTGCTCGACTGGCCTGCGGGATGCATCCTCTCGCACGTGTTTTTACTCGGCTAGCCTGCGGGATGCATCCTCTCGCACGTGTTTTTCCTCGACTAGCCATGCGCATCCCAAAAAACCTGCGCATGCGCATCCCACAAAACCTCGCACGTGTTTTTACTCGACTAGCCTGCGGGATTCATCCTCTCGCACGTGTTTTTGCTCGACTAGCCTGCGGGATGCATCCTCTCGCACGTGTTTTTGCTCGACTAGCCTGCGGGACGCATCCTCTCGCACGTGTTTTTGCTCGACTAGACATGCGCATCCCAAAAAACCTGCGCATGCGCATCCCACAAAACCTGCGCATGCGCATCCCACAAAACCTCGCACGTGTTTTTACTCGACTAGCCTGCGGGATGCATCCTCTCGCACGTGTTTCTACTCGACTAGCCTGCGGGATGCATCCTCTCGCACGTGTTTTTGCTCGACTAGCCATGCGCATCCCAAAAAACCTGCGCATGCGCATCCCACAAAACCTCGCACGTGTTTGTGCTCGACTAGCCTGCGGGATGCATCCTCTCACACGTGTTTTTGCTCGACTAGCCTGCGGGATGCATCCTCTCGCACGTGTTTTTACTCGACTAGCCTGCGGGATGCATCCTCTCGCACGTGTTTTTGCTCGACTAGCCTGCGGGATGCATCCTCTCGCACGTGTTTTTGCTCGACTAGCCATGCGCATCCCAAAAAACCTGCGCATGCGCATCCCACAAAACCTCGCACGTGTTTTTACTCGACTAGCATGCGGGATGCATCCTCTCGCACGTGTTTCTACTCGACTAGCCTGCGGGATGCATCCTCTCGCACGTGTTTTTGCTCGACTAGCCATGCGCATCCCAAAAAACCTGCGCATGCGCATCCCACAAAACCTCGCACGTGTTTGTGCTCGACTAGCCTGCGGGATG
The DNA here is from genome assembly GCF_051020765.1 of Lasioglossum baleicum. Classification (NCBI taxonomy): domain Eukaryota; kingdom Metazoa; phylum Arthropoda; class Insecta; order Hymenoptera; family Halictidae; genus Lasioglossum; species Lasioglossum baleicum. Next base: position 210,981 of record NW_027469294.1, on the reverse strand, counting down.
CATCCTCTCACACGTGTTTTTGCTCGACTAGCCTGCGGGATGCATCCTCTCGCACGTGTTTTTACTCGACTAGCCTGCGGGATGCATCCTCTCGCACGTGTTTTTGCTCGACTAGCCTGCGGTATGCATCCTCTCGCACGTGTTTTTGCTCGACTAGCCATGCGCATCCCAAAAAACCTGCGCATGCGCATCCCACAAAACCTGCGCATGCGCATCCCACAAAACCTCGCACGTGTTTTTACTCGACTACCCTGCGGGATTCATCCTCTCGCACGTGTTTTTGCTCGACTAGCCTGCGGGATGCATCCTCTCGCACGTGTTTTTACTCGACTAGCCTGCGGGATGCATCCTCTCGCACGTGTTTTTGCTCGACTAGCCTGCGGGATGCATCCTCTCGCACGTGTTTTTACTCGACTAGCCTGCGGGATGCATCCTCTCGCACGTGTTTTTACTCCACTATCCTGCGGGATGCATCCTCTCGCACGTGTTTTTGCTCGACTAGCCATGCGCATCCCAAAAAACCTGCGCATGCGCATCCCACAAAACCTCGCACGTGTTTTTACTCGACTAGCCTGCGGGATGCATCCTCTCGCACGTGTTTTTACTCGACTAGCCTGCGGGATGCATCCTCTCGCACGTGTTTTTGCTCGACTAGCCTGCGGGATGCATCCTCTCGCACGTGTTTTTACTCGACTAGCCTGCGGGATGCATCCTCTCGCACGTGTTTTTGCTCGACTAGCCATGCGCATCCCAAAAAACCTGCGCATGCGCATCCCAAAAAACCTGCGCATGCGCATCCCACAAAACCTACGCATGCGCATCCCACAAAACCTCGCACGTGTTTTTACTCAACTAGCCTGCGGGATGCATCCTCTCGCACGTGTTTTTACTCGACTACCCTGCGGGATGCATCCTCTCGCACGTGTTTTTGCTCGACTAGCCATGCGCATCCCAAAAAACGTGCGCATGCGCATCCCACAAAACCTCGCACGTGTTTTTACTCGACTAGCCTGCGGGATGCATCCTCTCGCACGTGTTTTTACTCGACTAGCCTGCGGGATGCATCCTCTCGCACGTGTTTTTGCTCGACTAGCCTGCGGGATGCATCCTCTCGCACGTGTTTTTACTCGACTAGCCTGCGGGATGCATCCTCTCGCACGTGTTTTTGCTCGACTAGCCATGCGCATCCCAAAAAACCTGCGCATGCGCATCCCAAAAAACCTGCGCATGCGCATCCCACAAAACCTACGCATGCGCATCCCACAAAACCTCGCACGTGTTTTTACTCGACTAGCCTGCGGGATGCATCCTCTCGCACGTGTTTCTACTCGACTAGCCTGCGGGATGCATCCTCTCGCACGTGTTTTTGCTCGACTAGCCATGCGCATCCCAAAAAACCTGCGCATGCGCATCCCACAAAACCTCGCACGTGTTTGTGCTCGACTAGCCTGCGGGATGCATCCTCTCACACGTGTTTTTGCTCGACTAGCCTGCGGGATGCATCCTCTCGCACGTGTTTTTACTCGACTAGCCTGCGGGATGCATCCTCTCGCACGTGTTTTTGCTCGACTAGCCTGCGGTATGCATCCTCTCGCACGTGTTTTTGCTCGACTAGCCATGCGCATCCCAAAAAACCTGCGCATGCGCATCCCACAAAACCTGCGCATGCGCATCCCACAAAACCTCGCACTTGTTTTTACTCGACTAGCCTGCGGGATGCATCCTCTCGCACGTGTTTTTACTCGACTAGCCTGCGGGATGCATCCTCTCGCACGTGTTTTTGCTCGACTAGCCATGCGCATCCCAAAAAACCTGCGCATGCGCATCCCACAAAACCTGCGCATGCGCATCCCACAAAACCTCGCACGTGTTTTTACTCGACTAGCCTGCGGGACGCATCCTCTCGCACGTGTTTTTACTCGACTAGCCTGCGGGATGCATCCTCTCGCACGTGTTTTTGCTCGACTAGCCATGCGCATCCCAAAAAACCTGCGCATGCGCATCCCACAAAACCTGCGCATGCGCATCCCACAAAACCTCGCACGTGTTTTTACTCGACTAGCCTGCGGGATGCATCCTCTCGCACGTGTTTTTACTCGACTAGCCTGCGGGATGCATCCTCTCGCACGTGTTTTTGCTCGACTAGCCTGCGGGATGCATCCTCTCGCACGTGTTTTTACTCGACTAGCCTGCGGGATGCATCCTCTCGCACGTGTTTTTGCTCGACTAGCCATGCGCATCCCAAAAAACCTGCGCATGCGCATCCCAAAAAACCTGCGCATGCGCATCCCACAAAACCTACGCAAGCGCATCCCACAAAACCTCGCACGTGTTTTTACTCAACTAGCCTGCGGGATGCATCCTCTCGCACGTATTTTTACTCGACTAGCCTGCGGGATGCATCCTCTCGCACGTGTTTTTCCTCGACTAGCCATGCGCATCCCAAAAAACCTGCGCATGCGCATCCCACAAAACCTGCGCATGCGCATCCCACAAAACCTCGCACGTGTTTTTACTCGACTAGCCTGCGGGATTCATCCTCTCGCACGTGTTTTTGCTCGACTAGCCTGCGGGATGCATCCTCTCGCACGTGTTTTTACTCGACTAGCCTGCGGGATGCATCCTCTCGCACGTGTTTTTGCTCGACTAGCCTGCGGGATGCATCCTCTCGCACGTGTTTTTACTCGACTAGCCTGCGGGATGCATCCTCTCGCACGTGTTTTTACTCCACTACCCTGCGGGATGCATCCTCTCGCACGTGTTTTTGCTCGACTAGCCATGCGCATCCCAAAAAACCTGCGCATGCGCATCCCACAAAACCTCGCACGTGTTTTTACTCGACTAGCCTGCGGGATGCATCCTCTCGCACGTGTTTTTACTCGACTAGCCTGCGGGATGCATCCTCTCGCACGTGTTTTTGCTCGACTAGCCTGCGGGATGCATCCTCTCGCACGTGTTTTTACTCGACTAGCCTGCGGGATGCATCCTCTCGCACGTTGTTTTGCTCGACTAGCCATGCGCATCCCAAAAAACCTGCGCATGCGCATCCCAAAAAACCTGCGCATGCGCATCCCACAAAACCTACGCATGCGCATCCCACAAAACCTCGCACGTGTTTTTACTCAACTAGCCTGCGGGATGCATCCTCTCGCACGTATTTTTACTCGACTAGCCTGCGGGATGCATCCTCTCGCACGTGTTTTTCCTCGACTAGTCATGCGCATCCCAAAAAACCTGCGCATGCGCATCCCAAAAAACCTGCGCATGCGCATCCCACAAAACCTGCGCATGCGCATCCCACAAAACCTCGCACGTGTTTTTACTCGACTAGCCTGCGGGATTCATCCTCTCGCACGTGTTTTTGCTCGACTAGCCTGCGGGATGCATCCTCTCGCACGTGTTTTTACTCGGCTAGCCTGCGGGATGCATCCTCTCGCACGTGTTTTTCCTCGACTAGCCATGCGCATCCCAAAAAACCTGCGCATGCGCATCCCACAAAACCTCGCACGTGTTTTTACTCGACTAGCCTGCGGGATTCATCCTCTCGCACGTGTTTTTGCTCGACTAGCCTGCGGGATGCATCCTCTCGCACGTGTTTTTGCTCGACTAGCCTGCGGGACGCATCCTCTCGCACGTGTTTTTGCTCGACTAGACATGCGCATCCCAAAAAACCTGCGCATGCGCATCCCACAAAACCTGCGCATGCGCATCCCACAAAACCTCGCACGTGTTTTTACTCGACTAGCCTGCGGGATGCATCCTCTCGCACGTGTTTCTACTCGACTAGCCTGCGGGATGCATCCTCTCGCACGTGTTTTTGCTCGACTAGCCATGCGCATCCCAAAAAACCTGCGCATGCGCATCCCACAAAACCTCGCACGTGTTTGTGCTCGACTAGCCTGCGGGATGCATCCTCTCACACGTGTTTTTGCTCGACTAGCCTGCGGGATGCATCCTCTCGCACGTGTTTTTACTCGACTAGCCTGCGGGATGCATCCTCTCGCACGTGTTTTTGCTCGACTAGCCTGCGGGATGCATCCTCTCGCACGTGTTTTTGCTCGACTAGCCATGCGCATCCCAAAAAACCTGCGCATGCGCATCCCACAAAACCTCGCACGTGTTTTTACTCGACTAGCATGCGGGATGCATCCTCTCGCACGTGTTTCTACTCGACTAGCCTGCGGGATGCATCCTCTCGCACGTGTTTTTGCTCGACTAGCCATGCGCATCCCACAAAACCTCGCACGTGTTTGTGCTCGACTAGCCTGCGGGATGCATCCTCTCACACGTGTTTTTGCTCGACTAGCCTGCGGGATGCATCCTCTCGCACGTGTTTTTACTCGACTAGCCTGCGGGATGCATCCTCTCGCACGTGTTTTTGCTCGACTAGCCTGCGGTATGCATCCTCTCGCACGTGTTTTTGCTCGACTAGCCATGCGCATCCCAAAAAACCTGCGCATGCGCATCCCACAAAACCTGCGCATGCGCATCCCACAAAACCTCGCACGTGTTTTTACTCGACTAGCCTGCGGGATGCATCCTCTCGCACGTGTTTTTACTCGACTAGCCTACGGGATGCATCCTCTCGCACGTGTTTTTGCTCGACTAGCCATGCGCATCCCAAAAAACCTGCGCATGCGCATCCCAAAAAACCTGCGCATGCGCATCCCACAAAACCTACGCAAGCGCATCCCACAAAACCTCGCACGTGTTTTTACTCAACTAGCCTGCGGGATGCATCCTCTCGCACGTATTTTTACTCGACTAGCCTGCGGGATGCATCCTCTCGCACGTGTTTTTCCTCGACTAGCCATGCGCATCCCAAAAAACCTGCGCATGCGCATCCCACAAAACCTGCGCATGCGCATCCCACAAAACCTGCGCATGCGCATCCCACAAAACCTCGCACGTGTTTTTACTCGACTAGCCTGCGGGATTCATCCTCTCGCACGTGTTTTTGCTCGACTAGCCTGCGGGATGCATCCTCTCGCACGTGTTTTTACTCGACTAGCCTGTGGGATGCATCCTCTCGCACGTGTTTTTGCTCGACTAGCCTGCGGGATGCATCCTCTCGCACGTGTTTTTACTCGACTAGCCTGCGGGATGCATCCTCTCGCACGTGTTTTTACTCGACTACCCTGCGGGATGCATCCTCTCGCACGTGTTTTTGCTCGACTAGCCATGCGCATCCCAAAAAACCTGCGCATGCGCATCCCACAAAACCTCGCACGTGTTTTTACTCGACTAGCCTGCGGGATGCATCCTCTCGCACGTGTTTTTACTCGACTAGCCTGCGGGATGCATCCTCTCGCACGTGTTTTTGCTCGACTAGCCTGCGGGATGCATCCTCTCGCACGTGTTTTTACTCGACTAGCCTGCGGAATGCATCCTCTCGCACGTGTTTTTGCTCGACTAGCCATGCGCATCCCAAAAAACCTGCGCATGCGCATCCCAAAAAACCTGCGCATGCGCATCCCACAAAACCTACGCATGCGCATCCCACAAAACCTCGCACGTGTTTTTACTCAACTAGCCTGCGGGATGCATCCTCTCGCACGTATTTTTACTCGACTAGCCTGCGGGATGCATCCTCTCGCACGTGTTTTTCCTCGACTAGCCATGCGCATCCCAAAAAACCTGCGCATGCGCATCCCAAAAAACCTGCGCATGCGCATCCCACAAAACCTGCGCATGCGCATCCCACAAAACCTCGCACGTGTTTTTACTCGACTAGCCTGCGGGATTCATCCTCTCGCACGTGTTTTTGCTCGACTAGCCTGCGGGATGCATCCTCTCGCACGTGTTTTTACTCGGCTAGCCTGCGGGATGCATCCTCTCGCACGTGTTTTTCCTCGACTAGCCATGCGCATCCCAAAAAACCTGCGCATGCGCATCCCAAAAAACCTGCGCATGCGCATCCCACAAAACCTGCACATGCGCATCCCACAAAACCTCGCACGTGTTTTTACTCGACTAGCCTGCGGGATTCATCCTCTCGCACGTGTTTTTGCTCGACTAGCCTGCGGGATGCATCCTCTCGCACGTGTTTTTGCTCGACTAGCCTGCGGGACGCATCCTCTCGCACGTGTTTTTACTCGGCTAGCCTGCGGGATGCATCCTCTCGCACGTGTTTTTCCTCGACTAGCCATGCGCATCCCAAAAAATCTGCGCATGCGCATCCCAAAAAACCTGCGCATGCGCATCCCACAAAACCTGCGCATGCGCATCCCACAAAACCTCGCACGTGTTTTTACTCGCCTAGCCTGCGGGATGCATCCTCTCGCACGTATTTCTACTCGACTAGCCTGCGGGATGCATCCTCTCGCACGTGTTTTTGCTCGACTAGCCATGCGCATCCCAAAAAACCTGCGCATGCGCATCCCACAAAACCTCGCACGTGTTTGTGCTCGACTAGCCTGCGGGATGCATCCTCTCACACGTGTTTTTGCTCGACTAGCCTGCGGGATGCATCCTCTCGCACGTGTTTTTACTCGACTAGCCTGCGGGATGCATCCTCTCGCACGTGTTTTTGCTCGACTAGCCTGCGGGATGCATCCTCTCGCACGTGTTTTTACTCGACTAGCCTGCGGGATGCATCCTCTCGCACGTGTTTTTGCTCGACTAGCCATGCGCATCCCAAAAAACCTGCGCATGCGCATCCCACAAAACCTACGCATGCGCATCCCACAAAACCTCGCACGTGTTTTTACTCAACTAGCCTCCGGGATGCATCCTCTCGCACGTATTTTTACTCGACTAGCCTGCGGGATGCATCCTCTCGCACGTGTTTTTCCTCGACTAGCCATGCGCATCCCAAAAAACCTGCGCATGCGCATCCCAAAAAACCTGCGTATGCGCATCCCACAAAACCTGCGCATGCGCATCCCACAAAACCTCGCACGTGTTTTTACTCGACTAGCCTGCGGGATTCATCCTCTCGCACGTGTTTTTGCTCGACTAGCCTGCGGGATTCATCCTCTCGCACGTGTTTTTGCTCGACTAGCCTGCGGGATGCATCCTCTCGCACGTGTTTTTGCTCGACTAGCCTGCGGGACGCATCCTCTCGCACGTGTTTTTACTCGACTAGCCTGCGGGATGCATCCTCTCGCACGTGTTTTTGCTCGACTAGCCATGCGCATCCCAAAAAACCTGCGCATGCGCATCCCACAAAACCTGCGCATGCGCATCCCACAAAACCTCGCACGTGTTTTTACTCGACTAGCCTGCGGGATGCATCCTCTCGCACGTGTTTCTACTCGACTAGCCTGCGGGATGCATCCTCTCGCACGTGTTTTTGCTCGACTAGCCATGCGCATCCCAAAAAACCTGCGCATGCGCATCCCAAAAAACCTGCGCATGCGCATCCCACAAAACCTCGCACGTGTTTGTGCTCGACTAGCCTGCGGGATGCATCCTCTCGCACGTGTTTCTACTCGACTAGCCTGCGGGATTCATCCTCTCGCACGTGTTTTTGCTCGACTAGCCTGCGGGATGCATCCTCTCGCACGTGTTTTTACTCAACTAGCCTGCGGGATGCATCCTCTCGCACGTATTTTTACTCGACTAGCCTGCGGGATGCATCCTCCCGCACGTGTTTTTCCTCGACTAGCCATGCGCATCCCAAAAAACCTGCGCATGCGCATCCCACAAAACCTCGCACGTGTTTGTGCTCGACTAGCCTGCGGGATGCATCCTCTCACACGTGTTTTTGCTCGACTAGCCTGCGGGATGCATCCTCTCGCACGTGTTTTTACTCGACTAGCCTGCGGGATGCATCCTCTCGCACGTGTTTTTGCTCGACTAGCCTGCGGGATGCATCCTCTCGCACGTGTTTTTACTCGACTAGCCTGCGGGATGCATCCTCTCGCACGTGTTTTTGCTCGACTAGCCATGCGCATCCCAAAAAACCTGCGCATGCGCATCCCAAAAAACCTGCGCATGCGCATCCCACAAAACCTACGCATGCGCATCCCACAAAACCTCGCACGTGTTTTTACTCAACTAGCCTCCGGGATGCATCCTCTCGCACGTATTTTTACTCGACTAGCCTGCGGGATGCATCCTCTCGCACGTGTTTTTCCTCGACTAGCCATGCGCATCCCAAAAAACCTGCGCATGCGCATACCAAAAAACCTGCGTATGCGCATCCCACAAAACCTGCGCATGCGCATCCCACAAAACCTCGCACGTGTTTTTACTCGACTAGCCTGCGGGATTCATCCTCTCGCACGTGTTTTTGCTCGACTAGCCTGCGGGATTCATCCTCTCGCACGTGTTTTTGCTCGACTAGCCTGCGGGATGCATCCTCTCGCACGTGTTTTTGCTCGACTAGCCTGCGGGACGCATCCTCTCGCACGTGTTTTTACTCGACTAGCCTGCGGGATGCATCCTCTCGCACGTGTTTTTGCTCGACTAGCCATGCGCATCCCAAAAAACCTGCGCATGCGCATCCCACAAAACCTCGCACGTGTTTTTACTCGACTAGCCTGCGGGATGCATCCTCTCGCACGTGTTTCTACTCGACTAGCCTGCGGGATGCATCCTCTCGCACGTGTTTTTGCTCGACTAGCCATGCGCATCCCAAAAAACCTGCGCATGCGCATCCCACAAAACCTCGCACGTGTTTGTGCTCGACTAGCCTGCGGGATGCATCCTCTCGCACGTGTTTCTACTCGACTAGCCTGCGGGATGCATCCTCTCGCACGTGTTTTTGCTCGACTAGCCATGCGCATCCCAAAAAACCTGCGCATGCGCATCCCACAAAACCTCGCACGTGTTTGTGCTCGACTAGCCTGCGGGATGCATCCTCTCACACGTGTTTTTGCTCGACTAGCCTGCGGGATGCATCCTCTCGCACGTGTTTTTACTCGACTAGCCTGCGGGATGCATCCTCTCGCACGTGTTTTTCCTCGACTAGCCATGCGCATCCCAAAAAACCTGCGCATGCGCATCCCACAAAACCTGCGCATGCGCATCCCACAAAACCTGCGCATGCGCATCCCACAAAACCTACGCATGCGCATCCCACAAAACCTCGCACGTGTTTTTACTCAACTAGCCTGCGGGATGCATCCTCTCGCACGTATTTTTACTCGACTAGCCTGCGAGATGCATCCTCTCGCACGTGTTTTTCCTCGACTAGCCATGCGCATCCCAAAAAACCTGCGCATGCGCATCCCAAAAAACCTGCGCATGCGCATCCCACAAAACCTGCGCATGCGCATCCCACAAAACCTCGCACGTGTTTTTACTCGACTAGCCTGCGGGATTCATCCTCTCGCACGTGTTTTTGCTCGACTAGCCTGCGGGATGCATCCTCTCGCACGTGTTTTTACTCGGCTAGCCTGCGGGATGCATCCTCTCGCACGTGTTTTTCCTCGACTAGCCATGCGCATCCCAAAAAACCTGCGCATGCGCATCCCAAAAAACCTGCGCATGCGCATCCCACAAAACCTGCGCATGCGCATCCCACAAAACCTCGCACGTGTTTTTACTCGACTAGCCTGCGGGATTCATCCTCTCGCACGTGTTTTTGCTCGACTAGCCTGCGGGATGCATCCTCTCGCACGTGTTTTTGCTCGACTAGCCTGCGGGACGCATCCTCTCGCACGTGTTTTTACTCGACTAGCCTGCGGGATGCATCCTCTCGCACGTGTTTTTGCTCGACTAGCCATGCGCATCCCAAAAAACCTGCGCATGCGCATCCCACAAACCTCGCACGTGTTTTTACTCGACTAGCCTGCGGGATGCATCCTCTCGCACGTGTTTCTACTCGACTAGCCTGCGGGATGCATCCTCTCGCACGTGTTTCTACTCGACTAGCCTGCGGGATGCATCCTCTCGCACGTGTTTTTGCTCGACTAGCCATGCGCATCCCAAAAAACCTGGGCATGCGCATCCCACAAAACCTCGCACGTGTTTGTGCTCGACTAGCCTGCGGGATGCATCCTCTCGCACGTGTTTCTACTCGACTAGCCTGCGGGATGCATCCTCTCGCACGTGTTTTTGCTCGACTAGCCATGCGCATCCCAAAAAACCTGCGCATCCCACAAAACCTCGCACGTGTTTGTGCTCGACTAGCCTGCGGGATGCATCCTCTCACACGTGTTTTTGCTCGACTAGCCTGCGGGATGCATCCTCTCGCACGTGTTTTTACTCGACTAGCCTGCGGGATGCATCCTCTCGCACGTGTTTTTCCTCGACTAGCCATGCGCATCCCAAAAAACCTGCGCATGCGCATCCCAAAAAACCTGCGCATGCGCATCCCACAAAACCTGCGCATGCGCATCCCACAAAACCTCGCACGTGTTTTTACTCGACTAGCCTGCGGGATTCATCCTCTCGCACGTGTTTTTGCTCGACTAGCCTGCGGGATGCATCCTCTCGCACGTGTTTTTGCTCGACTAGCCTGCGGGACGCACCCTCTCGCACGTGTTTTTACTCGACTAGCCTGCGGGATGCATCCTCTCGCACGTGTTTTTGCTCGACTAGCCATGCGCATCCCAAAAAACCTGCGCATGCGCATCCCACAAAACCTCGCACGTGTTTGTGCTCGACTAGCCTGCGGGATGCATCCTCTCACACGTGTTTTTGCTCGACTAGCCTGCGGGATGCATCCTCTCGCACGTGTTTTTACTCGACTAGCCTGCGGGATGCATCCTCTCGCACGTGTTTTTCCTCGACTAGCCATGCGCATCCCAAAAAACCTGCGCATGCGCATCCCACAAAACCTGCGCATGCGCATCCCACAAAACCTGCGCATGCGCATCCCACAAAACCTACGCATGCGCATCCCACAAAACCTCGCACGTGTTTTTACTCAACTAGCCTGCGGGATGCATCCTCTCGCACGTATTTTTACTCGACTAGCCTGCGGGATGCATCCTCTCGCACGTGTTTTTCCTCGACTAGCCATGCGCATCCCAAAAAACCTGCGCATGCGCATCCCAAAAAACCTGCGCATGCGCATCCCACAAAACCTGCGCATGCGCATCCCACAAAACCTCGCACGTGTTTTTACTCGACTAGCCTGCGGGATTCATCCTCTCGCACGTGTTTTTGCTCGACTAGCCTGCGGGATGCATCCTCTCGCACGTGTTTTTACTCGGCTAGCCTGCGGGATGCATCCTCTCGCACGTGTTTTTCCTCGACTAGCCATGCGCATCCCAAAAAACCTGCGCATGCGCATCCCAAAAAACCTGCGCATGCGCATCCCACAAAACCTGCGCATGCGCATCCCACAAAACCTCGCACGTGTTTTTACTCGACTAGCCTGCGGGATTCATCCTCTCGCACGTGTTTTTGCTCGACTAGCCTGCGGGATGCATCCTCTCGCACGTGTTTTTGCTCGACTAGCCTGCGGGACGCATCCTCTCGCACGTGTTTTTACTCGACTAGCCTGCGGGATGCATCCTCTCGCACGTGTTTTTGCTCGACTAGCCATGCGCATCCCAAAAAACCTGCGCATGCGCATCCCACAAAACCTCGCACGTGTTTTTACTCGACTAGCCTGCGGGATGCATCCTCTCGCACGTGTTTCTACTCGACTAGCCTGCGGGATGCATCCTCTCGCACGTGTTTTTGCTCGACTAGCCATGCGCATCCCAAAAAACCTGCGCATGCGCATCCCAAAAAACCTGCGCATGCGCATCCCACAAAACCTCGCACGTGTTTGTGCTCGACTAGCCTGCGGGATGCATCCTCTCGCACGTGTTTCTACTCGACTAGCCTGCGGGATGCATCCTCTCGCACGTGTTTTTGCTCGACTAGCCATGCGCATCCCAAAAAACCTGCGCATGCGCATCCCAAAAAACCTGCGCATGCGCATCCCACAAAACCTCGCACGTGTTTATGCTCGACTAGCCTGCGGGATGCATCCTCTCACACGTGTTTTTGCTCGACTAGCCTGCGGGATGCATCCTCTCGCACGTGTTTTTACTCGACTAGCCTGCGGGATGCATCCTCTCGCACGTGTTTTTCCTCGACTAGCCATGCGCATCCCAAAAAACCTGCGCTTGCGCATCCCAAAAAACCTGCGCATGCGCATCCCACAAAACCTGCGCATGCGCATCCCACAAAACCTCGCACGTGTTTTCACTCGACTAGCCTGCGGGATTCATCCTCTCGCACGTGTTTTTGCTCGACTAGCCTGCGGGATGCATCCTCTCGCACGTGTTTTTACTCGGCTAGCCTGCGGGATGCATCCTCTCGCACGTGTTTTTCCTCGACTAGCCATGCGCATCCCAAAAAACCTGCGCATGCGCATCCCAAAAAACCTGCGCATGCGCATCCCACAAAACCTGCGCATGCGCATCCCACAAAACCTCGCACGTGTTTTTACTCGACTAGCCTGCGGGATTCATCCTCTCGCACGTGTTTTTGCTCGACTAGCCTGCGGGATGCATCCTCTCGCACGTGTTTTTGCTCGACTAGCCATGCGCATCCCAAAAAACCTGCGCATGCGCATCCCACAAAACCTCGCACGTGTTTGTGCTCGACTAGCCTGCGGGATGCATCCTCTCACACGTGTTTTTGCTCGACTAGCCTGCGGGATGCATCCTCTCGCACGTGTTTTTACTCGACTAGCCTGCGGGATGCATCCTCTCGCACGTGTTTTTGCTCGACTAGTCTGCGGGATGCATCCTCTCGCACGTGTTTTTGCTCGACTAGCCATGCGCATCCCAAAAAACCTGCGCATGCGCATCCCACAAAACCTCGCACGTGTTTTTACTCGACTAGCCTGCGGGATGCATCCTCTCGCACGTGTTTTTACTCGACTAGCCTGCGGGATGCATCCTCTCGCACGTGATTTTGCTCGACTAGCCATGCGCATCCCAAAAAACCTGCGCATGCGCATCCCACAAAACCTCGCACGTGTTTGTGCTCGACTAGCCTGCGGGATGCATCCTCTCACACGTGTTTTTGCTCGACTAGCCTGCGGGATGCATCCTCTCGCACGTGTTTTTACTCGACTAGCCTGCGGGATGCATCCTCTCGCACGTGTTTTTACTCGGCTAGCCTGCGGGATGCATCCTCTCGCACGTGTTTTTCCTCGACTAGCTATGCGCATCCCAAAAAACCTGCGCATGCGCATCCCACAAAACCTGCGCATGCGCATCCCACAAAACCTCGCACGTGTTTTTACTCGACTAGCCTGCGGGATTCATCCTCTCGCACGTGTTTTTGCTCGACTAGCCTGCGGGATGCATCCTCTCGCACGTGTTTTTGCTCGACTAGCCATGCGCATCCCAAAAAACCTGCGCATGCGCATCCCAAAAAACCTGCGCATGCGCATCCCACAAAACCTCGCACGTGTTTGTGCTCGACTAGCCTGCGGGATGCATCCTCTCACACGTGTTTTTGCTCGACTAGCCTGCGGGATGCATCCTCTCGCACGTGTTTTTACTCGACTAGCCTGCGGGATGCATCCTCTCGCACGTGTTTTTGCTCGACTAGCCTGCGGGATGCATCCTCTCGCACGTGTTTTTGCTCGACTAGCCATGCGCATCCCAAAAAACCTGCGCATGCGCATCCCACAAAACCTCGCACGTGTTTTTACTCGACTAGCCTGCGGGATGCATCCTCTCGCACGTGTTTCTACTCGACTAGCCTGCGGGATGCATCCTCTCGCACGTGTTTTTGCTCGACTCGCCATGCGCATCCCAAAAAACCTGCGCATGCGCATCCCACAAAACCTCGTACGTGTTTGTGCTCGACTAGCCTGCGGGATGCATCCTCTCACACGTGTTTTTGCTCGACTAGCCTGCGGGATGCATCCTCTCGCACGTGTTTTTACTCGACTAGCCTGCGGGATGCATCCTCTCGCACGTGTTTTTGCTCGACTAGCCTGCGGTATGCATCCTCTCGCACGTGTTTTTGCTCGACTAGCCATGCGCATCCCAAAAAACCTGCGCATGCGCATCCCACAAAACCTCGCACGTGTTTTTACTCGACTAGCCTGTGGGATGCATCCTCTCGCACGTGTTTTTACTCGACTAGCCTGCGGGATGCATCCTCTCGCACGTGTTTTTGCTCGACTAGCCATGCGCATCCCAAAAAACCTGCGCATGCGCATCCCAAAAAACCTCGCACGTGTTTTTACTCAACTAGCCTGCGGGATGCATCCTCTCGCACGTATTTTTACTCGACTAGCCTGCGGGATGCATCCTCTCGCACGTGTTTTTCCTCGACTAGCCATGCGCATCCCAAAAAACCTGCGCATGCGCATCCCACAAAACCTCGCACGTGTTTTTACTCGACTAGCCTGCGGGATGCATCCTCTCGCACGTGTTTTTACTCGACTAGCCTGCGGGATGCATCCTCTCGCACGTGTTTTTACTCGACTAGCCTGCGGGATGCATCCTCTCGCACGTGTTTTTGCTCGACTAGCCATGCGCATCCCACAAAACCTACGCAAGCGCATCCCACAAAACCTCGCACGTGTTTTTACTCAACTAGCCTGCGGGATGCATCCTCTCGCACGTATTTTTACTCGACTAGCCTGCGGGATGCATCCTCTCGCACGTGTTTTTCCTCGACTAGCCATGCGCATCCCAAAAAACCTGCGCATGCGCATCCCACAAAACCTCGCACGTGTTTTTACTCGACTAGCCTGCGGGATGCATCCTCTCGCACGTGTTTTTACTCGACTAGCCTGCGGGATGCATCCTCTCGCACGTGTTTTTGCTCGACTAGCCTGCGGGATGCATCCTCTCGCACGTGTTTTTACTCGACTAGCCTGCGGGATGCATCCTCTCGCACGTGTTTTTGCTCGACTAGCCATGCGCATCCCAAAAAACCTGCGCATGCGCATCCCAAAAAACCTGCGCATGCGCATCCCACAAAACCTACGCATGCGCATCCCACAAAACCTCGCACGTGTTTTTACTCAACTAGCCTGCGGGATGCATCCTCTCGCACGTATTTTTACTCGACTAGCCTGCGGGATGCATCCTCTCGCACGTGTTTTTCCTCGACTAGCCATGCGCATCCCAAAAAACCTGCGCATGCGCATCCCAAAAAACCTGCGCATGCGCATCCCACAAAACCTGCGCATGCGCATCCCACAAAACCTCGCACGTGTTTTTACTCGACTAGCCTGCGGGATTCATCCTCTCGCACGTGTTTTTGCTCGACTAGCCTGCGGGACGCATCCTCTCGCACGTGTTTTTACTCGACTAGCCTGCGGGATGCATCCTCTCGCACGTGTTTTTGCTCGACTAGCCATGCGCATCCCAAAAAACCTGCGCATGCGCATCCCACAAAACCTGCGCATGCGCATCCCAAAAAACCTGCGCATGCGCATCCCACAAAACCTGCGCATGCGCATCCCACAAAACCTCGCACGTGTTTTTACTCGACTAGCCTGCGGGATGCATCCTCTCGCACGTGTTTCTACTCGACTAGCCTGCGGGATGCATCCTCTCGCACGTGTTTTTGCTCGACTAGCCATGCGCATCCCAAAAAACCTGCGCATGCGCATCCCAAAAAACCTGCGCATGCGCATCCCACAGAACCTCGCACGTGTTTGTGCTCGACTAGCCTGCGGGATGCATCCTCTCACACGTGTTTTTGCTCGACTAGCCTGCGGGATGCATCCTCTCGCACGTGTTTTTACTCGACTAGCCTGCGGGATGCATCCTCTCGCACGTGTTTTTGCTCGACTAGCCATGCGCATCCCAAAAAACCTGCGCATGCGCATCCCACAAAACCTCGCACGTGTTTTTACTCGACTAGCCTGCGGGATGCATCCTCTCGCACGTGTTTCTACTCGACTAGCCTGCGGGATGCATCCTCTCGCACGTGTTTTTGCTCGACTAGCCATGCGCATCCCAAAAAACCTGCGCATGCGCATCCCACAAAACCTCGCACGTGTTTGTGCTCGACTAGCCTGCGGGATGCATCCTCTCACACGTGTTTTTACTCGACTAGCCTGCGGGATGCATCCTCTCGCACGTGTTTTTGCTCGACTAGCCATGCGCATCCCAAAAAACCTGCGCATGCGCATCCCACAAAACCTGCGCATGCGCATCCCACAAAACCTCGCACGTGTTTTTACTCGACTAGCCTGCGGGATGCATCCTCTCGCACGTGTTTCTACTCGACTAGCCTGCGGGATGCATCCTCTCGCACGTGTTTTTGCTCGACTAGCCATGCGCATCCCACAAAACCTACGCAAGCGCATCCCACAAAACCTCGCACGTGTTTTTACTCAACTAGCCTGCGGGATGCATCCTCTCGCACGTATTTTTACTCGACTAGCCTGCGGGATGCATCCTCTCGCACGTGTTTTTACTCGACTAGCCTGCGGGATGCATCCTCTCGCACGTGTTTTTACTCGACTAGCCTGCGGGATGCATCCTCTCGCACGTGTTTTTGCTCGACTAGCCTGCGGGATGCATCCTCTCGCACGTGTTTTTACTCGACTAGCCTGCGGGATGCATCCTCTCGCACGTGTTTTTGCTCGACTAGCCATGCGCATCCCAAAAAACCTGCGCATGCGCATCCCAAAAAACCTGCGCATGCGCATCCCACAAAACCTACGCATGCGCATCCCACAAAACCTCGCACGTGTTTTTACTCAACTAGCCTGCGGGATGCATCCTCTCGCACGTATTTTTACTCGACTAGCCTGCGGGATGCATCCTCTCGCACGTGTTTTTCCTCGACTAGCCATGCGCATCCCAAAAAACCTGCGCATGCGCATCCCAAAAAACCTGCGCATGCGCATCCCACAAAACCTGCGCATGCGCATCCCACAAAACCTCGCACGTGTTTTTACTCGACTAGCCTGCGGGATTCATCCTCTCGCACGTGTTTTTGCTCGACTAGCCTGCGGGATGCATCCTCTCGCACGTGTTTTTACTCGGCTAGCCTGCGGGATGCATCCTCTCGCACGTGTTTTTCCTCGACTAGCCATGCGCATCCCAAAAAACCTGCGCATGCGCATCCCAAAAAACCTGCGCATGCGCATCCCACAAAACCTGCGCATGCGCATCCCACAAAACCTCGCACGTATTTTTACTCGACTAGCCTGCGGGATGCATCCTCTCGCACGTGTTTTTACTCGACTAGCCTGCGGGATGCATCCTCTCGCACGTGTTTCTACTCGACTAGCCTGCGGGATGCATCCTCTCGCACGTGTTTTTGCTCGACTAGCCATGCGCATCCCAAAAAACCTGCGCATGCGCATCCCAAAAAACCTGCGCATGCGCATCCCACAAAACCTCGCACGTGTTTGTGCTCGACTAGCCTGCGGGATGCATCCTCTCACACGTGTTTTTGCTCGACTAGCCTGCGGGATGCATCCTCTCGCACGTGTTTTTACTCGACTAGCCTGCGGGATGCATCCTCTCGCACGTGTTTTTGCTCGACTAGCCTGCGGGATGCATCCTCTCGCACGTGTTTTTGCTCGACTAGCCATGCGCATCCCAAAAAACCTGCGCATGCGCATCCCACAAAACCTCGCACGTGTTTTTACTCGACTAGCCTGCGGGATGCATCCTCTCGCACGTGTTTCTACTCGACTAGCCTGCGGGATGCATCCTCTCGCACGTGTTTTTGCTCGACTAGCCATGCGCATCCCAAAAAACCTGCGCATGCGCATCCCACAAAACCTCGCACGTGTTTGTGCTCGACTAGCCTGCGGGATGCATCCTCTCACACGTGTTTTTGCTCGACTAGCCTGCGGGATGCATCCTCTCGCACGTGTTTTTACTCGACTAGCCTGCGGGATGCATCCTCTCGCACGTGTTTTTGCTCGACTAGCCTGCGGTATGCATCCTCTCGCACGTGTTTTTGCTCGACTAGCCATGCGCATCCCAAAAAACCTGCGCATGCGCATCCCACAAAACCTGCGCATGCGCATCCCACAAAACCTCGCACGTGTTTTTACTCGACTAGCCTGCGGGATGCATCCTCTCGCACGTGTTTTTACTCGACTAGCCTGCGGGATGCATCCTCTCGCACGTGTTTTTACTCGGCTAGCCTGCGGGATGCATCCTCTCGCACGTGTTTTTCCTCGACTAGCCATGCGCATCCCAAAAAACCTGCGCATGCGCATCCCACAAAACCTCGCACGTGTTTTTACTCGACTAGCCTGCGGGATGCATCCTCTCGCACGTGTTTTTACTCGACTAGCCTGCGGGATGCATCCTCTCGCACGTGTTTTTACTCGGCTAGCCTGCGGGATGCATCCTCTCGCACGTGTTTTTCCTCGACTAGCCATGCGCATCCCAAAAAACCTGCGCATGCGCATCCCACAAAACCTCGCACGTGTTTTTACTCGACTAGCCTGCGGGATGCATCCTCTCGCACGTGTTTCTACTCGACTAGCCTGCGGGATGCATCCTCTCGCACGTGTTTTTGCTCGACTAGCCATGCGCATCCCAAAAAACCTGCGCATGCGCATCCCAAAAAACCTGCGCATGCGCATCCCACAAAACCTCGCACGTGTTTGTGCTCGACTAGCCTGCGG
This sequence comes from Lasioglossum baleicum, assembly GCF_051020765.1. Lineage (NCBI taxonomy): Eukaryota > Metazoa > Arthropoda > Insecta > Hymenoptera > Halictidae > Lasioglossum > Lasioglossum baleicum. The sequence goes on along the minus strand of NW_027469294.1, from coordinate 192,506 downwards.
GATGCATCCTCTCACACGTGTTTTTGCTCGACTAGCCTGCGGGATGCATCCTCTCGCACGTGTTTTTACTCGACTAGCCTGCGGGATGCATCCTCTCGCACGTGTTTTTGCTCGACTAGCCTGCGGGATGCATCCTCTCGCACGTGTTTTTGCTCGACTAGCCATGCGCATCCCAAAAAACCTGCGCATGCGCATCCCACAAAACCTCGCACGTGTTTTTACTCGACTAGCCTGCGGGATGCATCCTCTCGCACGTGTTTCTACTCGACTAGCCTGCGGGATGCATCCTCTCGCACGTGTTTTTGCTCGACTAGCCATGCGCATCCCAAAAAACCTGCGCATGCGCATCCCACAAAACCTCGCACGTGTTTGTGCTCGACTAGCCTGCGGGATGCATCCTCTCACACGTGTTTTTGCTCGACTAGCCTGCGGGATGCATCCTCTCGCACGTGTTTTTACTCGACTAGCCTGCGGGATGCATCCTCTCGCACGTGTTTTTGCTCGACTAGCCTGCGGTATGCATCCTCTCGCACGTGTTTTTGCTCGACTAGCCATGCGCATCCCAAAAAACCTGCGCATGCGCATCCCACAAAACCTGCGCATGCGCATCCCACAAAACCTCGCACGTGTTTTTACTCGACTAGCCTGCGGGATGCATCCTCTCGCACGTGTTTTTACTCGGCTAGCCTGCGGGATGCATCCTCTCGCACGTGTTTTTCCTCGACTAGCCATGCGCATCCCAAAAAACCTGCGCATGCGCATCCCAAAAAACCTGCGCATGCGCATCCCACAAAACCTGCGCATGCGCATCCCACAAAACCTCGCACGTGTTTTTACTCGACTAGCCTGCGGGATGCATCCTCTCGCACGTGTTTCTACTCGACTAGCCTGCGGGATGCATCCTCTCGCACGTGTTTTTGCTCGACTAGCCATGCGCATCCCAAAAAACCTGCGCATGCGCATCCCAAAAAACCTGCGCATGCGCATCCCACAAAACCTCGCACGTGTTTGTGCTCGACTAGCCTGCGGGATGCATCCTCTCACACGTGTTTTTGCTCGACTAGCCTGCGGGATGCATCCTCTCGCACGTGTTTTTACTCGACTAGCCTGCGGGATGCATCCTCTCGCACGTGTTTTTGCTCGACTAGCCTGCGGGATGCATCCTCTCGCACGTGTTTTTGCTCGACTAGCCATGCGCATCCCAAAAAACCTGCGCATGCGCATCCCACAAAACCTCGCACGTGTTTTTACTCGACTAGCCTGCGGGATGCATCCTCTCGCACGTGTTTCTACTCGACTAGCCTGCGGGATGCATCCTCTCGCACGTGTTTTTGCTCGACTAGCCATGCGCATCCCAAAAAACCTGCGCATGCGCATCCCACAAAACCTCGCACGTGTTTGTGCTCGACTAGCCTGCGGGATGCATCCTCTCACACGTGTTTTTGCTCGACTAGCCTGCGGGATGCATCCTCTCGCACGTGTTTTTACTCGACTAGCCTGCGGGATGCATCCTCTCGCACGTGTTTTTGCTCGACTAGCCTGCGGTATGCATCCTCTCGCACGTGTTTTTGCTCGACTAGCCATGCGCATCCCAAAAAACCTGCGCATGCGCATCCCACAAAACCTGCGCATGCGCATCCCACAAAACCTCGCACGTGTTTTTACTCGACTAGCCTGCGGGATGCATCCTCTCGCACGTGTTTTTACTCGACTAGCCTGCGGGATGCATCCTCTCGCACGTGTTTTTGCTCGACTAGCCATGCGCATCCCAAAAAACCTGCGCATGCGCATCCCAAAAAACCTGCGCATGCGCATCCCACAAAACCTGCGCATGCGCATCCCACAAAACCTGCGCATGCGCATCCCACAAAACCTCGCACGTGTTTTTACTCAACTAGCCTGCGGGATTCATCCTCTCGCAAGTGTTTTTGCTCGACTAGCCTGCGGGATGCATCCTCTCGCACGTGTTTTTACTCGACTAGCCTGCGGGATGCATCCTCTCGCACGTGTTTTTGCTCGAATAGCCTGCGGGATGCATCCTCTCGCACGTGTTTTTACTCGACTAGCCTGCGGGATGCATCCTCTCGCACGTGTTTTTACTCGACTACCCTGCGGGATGCATCCTCTCGCACGTGTTTTTGCTCGACTAGCCATGCGCATCCCAAAAAACCTGCGCATGCGCATCCCACAAAACCTCGCACGTGTTTTTACTCGACTAGCCTGCGGGATGCATCCTCTCGCACGTGTTTTTACTCGACTAGCCTGCGGGATGCATCCTCTCGCACGTGTTTTTGCTCGACTAGCCTGCGGGATGCATCCTCTCGCACGTGTTTTTACTCGACTAGCCTGCGGGATGCATCCTCTCGCACGTGTTTTTGCTCGACTAGCCATGCGCATCCCAAAAAACCTGCGCATGCGCATCCCAAAAAACCTGCGCATGCGCATCCCACAAAACCTACGCATGCGCATCCCACAAAACCTCGCACGTTTTTTTACTCGACTAGCCTGCGGGATGCATCCTCTCGCACGTGTTTCTACTCGACTAGCCTGCGGGATGCATCCTCTCGCACGTGTTTTTGCTCGACTAGCCATGCGCATCCCAAAAAACCTGCGCATGCGCATCCCACAAAACCTCGCACGTGTTTGTGCTCGACTAGCCTGCGGGATGCATCCTCTCACACGTGTTTTTGCTCGACTAGCCTGCGGGATGCATCCTCTCGCACGTGTTTTTACTCGACTAGCCTGCGGGATGCATCCTCTCGCACGTGTTTTTGCTCGACTAGCCTGCGGTATGCATCCTCTCGCACGTGTTTTTGCTCGACTAGCCATGCGCATCCCAAAAAACCTGCGCATGCGCATCCCACAAAACCTCGCACGTGTTTTTACTCGACTAGCCTGCGGGATGCATCCTCTCGCACGTGTTTTTACTCGACTAGCCTGCGGGATGCATCCTCTCGCACGTGTTTTTGCTCGACTAGCCATGCGCATCCCAAAAAACCTGCGCATGCGCATCCCAAAAAACCTGCGCATGCGCATCCCACAAAACCTACGCAAGCGCATCCCACAAAACCTCGCACGTGTTTTTACTCGACTAGCCTGCGGGACGCATCCTCTCGCACGTGTTTTTACTCGACTAGCCTGCGGGATGCATCCTCTCGCACGTGTTTTTGCTCGACTAGCCATGCGCATCCCAAAAAACCTGCGCATGCGCATCCCACAAAACCTCGCACGTGTTTTTACTCGACTAGCCTGCGGGATGCATCCTCTCGCACGTGTTTCTACTCGACTAGCCTGCGGGATGCATCCTCTCGCACGTGTTTTTGCTCGACTAGCCATGCGCATCCCAAAAAACCTGCGCATGCGCATCCCACAAAACCTCGCACGTGTTTGTGCTCGACTAGCCTGCGGGATGCATCCTCTCACACGTGTTTTTGCTCGACTAGCCTGCGGGATGCATCCTCTCGCACGTGTTTTTACTCGACTAGCCTGCGGGATGCATCCTCTCGCACGTGTTTTTGCTCGACTAGCCTGCGGTATGCATCCTCTCGCACGTGTTTTTGCTCGACTAGCCATGCGCATCCCAAAAAACCTGCGCATGCGCATCCCACAAAACCTCGCACGTGTTTTTACTCGACTAGCCTGCGGGATGCATCCTCTCGCACGTGTTTCTACTCGACTAGCCTGCGGGATGCATCCTCTCGCACGTGTTTTTGCTCGACTAGCCATGCGCATCCCAAAAAACCTGCGCATGCGCATCCCACAAAACCTCGCACGTGTTTGTGCTCGACTAGCCTGCGGGATGCATCCTCTCACACGTGTTTTTGCTCGACTAGCCTGCGGGATGCATCCTCTCGCACGTGTTTTTACTCGACTAGCCTGCGGGATGCATCCTCTCGCACGTGTTTTTGCTCGACTAGCCTGCGGTATGCATCCTCTCGCACGTGTTTTTGCTCGACTAGCCATGCGCATCCCACAAAACCTGCGCATGCGCATCCCACAAAACCTCGCACGTGTTTTTACTCGACTAGCCTGCGGGATGCATCCTCTCGCACGTGTTTTTACTCGACTAGCCTGCGGGATGCATCCTCTCGCACGTGTTTTTGCTCGACTAGCCATGCGCATCCCAAAAAACCTGCGCATGCGCATCCCAAAAAACCTGCGCATGCGCATCCCAAAAAACCTGCGCATGCGCATCCCACAAAACCTACGCAAGCGCATCCCACAAAACCTCGCACGTGTTTTTACTCAACTAGCCTGCGGGATGCATCCTCTCGCACGTATTTTTACTCGACTAGCCTGCGGGATGCATCCTCTCGCACGTGTTTTTCCTCGACTAGCCATGCGCATCCCAAAAAACCTGCGCATGCGCATCCCACAAAACCTGCGCATGCGCATCCCACAAAACCTGCGCATGCGCATCCCACAAAACCTCGCACGTGTTTTTACTCAACTAGCCTGCGGGATTCATCCTCTCGCAAGTGTTTTTGCTCGACTAGCCTGCGGGATGCATCCTCTCGCACGTGTTTTTACTCGACTAGCCTGCGGGATGCATCCTCTCGCACGTGTTTTTGCTCGAATAGCCTGCGGGATGCATCCTCTCGCACGTGTTTTTACTCGACTAGCCTGCGGGATGCATCCTCTCGCACGTGTTTTTACTCGACTACCCTGCGGGATGCATCCTCTCGCACGTGTTTTTGCTCGACTAGCCATGCGCATCCCAAAAAACCTGCGCATGCGCATCCCACAAAACCTCGCACGTGTTTTTACTCGACTAGCCTGCGGGATGCATCCTCTCGCACGTGTTTTTACTCGACTAGCCTGCGGGATGCATCCTCTCGCACGTGTTTTTGCTCGACTAGCCTGCGGGATGCATCCTCTCGCACGTGTTTTTACTCGACTAGCCTGCGGGATGCATCCTCTCGCACGTGTTTTTGCTCGACTAGCCATGCGCATCCCAAAAAACCTGCGCATGCGCATCCCAAAAAACCTGCGCATGCGCATCCCACAAAACCTACGCATGCGCATCCCACAAAACCTCGCACGTTTTTTTACTCGACTAGCCTGCGGGATGCATCCTCTCGCACGTGTTTCTACTCGACTAGCCTGCGGGATGCATCCTCTCGCACGTGTTTTTGCTCGACTAGCCATGCGCATCCCAAAAAACCTGCGCATGCGCATCCCACAAAACCTCGCACGTGTTTGTGCTCGACTAGCCTGCGGGATGCATCCTCTCACACGTGTTTTTGCTCGACTAGCCTGCGGGATGCATCCTCTCGCACGTGTTTTTACTCGACTAGCCTGCGGGATGCATCCTCTCGCACGTGTTTTTGCTCGACTAGCCTGCGGTATGCATCCTCTCGCACGTGTTTTTGCTCGACTAGCCATGCGCATCCCAAAAAACCTGCGCATGCGCATCCCACAAAACCTCGCACGTGTTTTTACTCGACTAGCCTGCGGGATGCATCCTCTCGCACGTGTTTTTACTCGACTAGCCTGCGGGATGCATCCTCTCGCACGTGTTTTTGCTCGACTAGCCATGCGCATCCCAAAAAACCTGCGCATGCGCATCCCAAAAAACCTGCGCATGCGCATCCCACAAAACCTACGCAAGCGCATCCCACAAAACCTCGCACGTGTTTTTACTCGACTAGCCTGCGGGACGCATCCTCTCGCACGTGTTTTTACTCGACTAGCCTGCGGGATGCATCCTCTCGCACGTGTTTTTGCTCGACTAGCCATGCGCATCCCAAAAAACCTGCGCATGCGCATCCCACAAAACCTGCGCATGCGCATCCCACAAAACCTCGCACGTGTTTTTACTCGACTAGCCTGCGGGATGCATCCTCTCGCACGTGTTTCTACTCGACTAGCCTGCGGGATGCATCCTCTCGCACGTGTTTTTGCTCGACTAGCCATGCGCATCCCAAAAAACCTGCGCATGCGCATCCCACAAAACCTCGCACGTGATTGTGCTCGACTAGCCTGCGGCATGCATCCTCTCACACGTGTTTTTGCTCGACTAGCCTGCGGGATGCATCCTCTCGCACGTGTTTTTACTCGACTAGCCTGCGGGATGCATCCTCTCGCACGTGTTTTTGCTCGACTAGCCTGCGGGATGCATCCTCTCGCACGTGTTTTTGCTCGACTAGCCATGCGCATCCCAAAAAACCTGCGCATGCGCATCCCACAAAACCTGCGCATGCGCATCCCACAAAACCTCGCACGTGTTTTTACTCGACTAGCCTGCGGGATGCATCCTCTCGCACGTGTTTTTACTCGACTACCCTGCGGGATGCATCCTCTCGCACGTGTTTTTGCTCGACTAGCCATGCGCATCCCAAAAAACCTGCGCATGCGCATCCCACAAAACCTGCGCATGCGCATCCCACAAAACCTGCGCATGCGCATCCCACAAAACCTCGCACGTGTTTTTACTCGACTAGCCTGCGGGATGCATCCTCTCGCACGTGTTTTTACTCGACTAGCCTGCGGGATGCATCCTCTCGCACGTGTTTTTGCTCGACTAGCCTGCGGGATGCATCCTCTCGCACGTGTTTTTACTCGACTAGCCTGCGGGATGCATCCTCTCGCACGTGTTTTTACTCGACCACCCTGCGGGATGCATCCTCTCGCACGTGTTTTTGCTCGACTAGCCATGCGCATCCCAAAAAACCTGCGCATGCGCATCCCACAAAACCTCGCACGTGTTTTTACTCGACTAGCCTGCGGGATGCATCCTCTCGCACGTGTTTTTACTCGACTAGCCTGCGGGATGCATCCTCTCGCACGTGTTTTTGCTCGACTAGCCTGCGGGATGCATCCTCTCGCACGTGTTTTTACTCGACTAGCCTGCGGGATGCATCCTCTCGCACGTGTTTTTGCTCGACTAGCCATGCGCATCCCAAAAAACCTGCGCATGCGCATCCCAAAAAACCTGCGCATGCGCATCCCACAAAACCTACGCAAGCGCATCCCACAAAACCTCGCACGTGTTTTTACTCAACTAGCCTGCGAGATGCATCCTCTCGCACGTATTTTTACTCGACTAGCCTGCGGGATGCATCCTCTCGCACGTGTTTTTGCTCGACTAGCCATGCGCATCCCAAAAAACCTGCGCATGCGCATCCCAAAAAACCTGCGCATGCGCATCCCAAAAAACCTGCGCATGCGCATCCCACAAAACCTGCGCATGCGCATCCCACAAAACCTCGCACGTGTTTTTACTCGACTAGCCTGCGGGATTCATCCTCTCGCACGTGTTTTTGCTCGACTAGCCTGCGGGATGCATCCTCTCGCACGTGTTTTTACTCGGCTAGCCTGCGGGATGCATCCTCTCGCACGTGTTTTTCCTCGACTAGCCATGCGCATCCCAAAAAACCTGCGCATGCGCATCCCACAAAACCTGCGCATGCGCATCCCACAAAACCTCGCACGTGTTTTTACTCGACTAGCCTGCGGGATTCATCCTCTCGCACGTGTTTTTGCTCGACTAGCCTGCGGGATGCATCCTCTCGCACGTGTTTTTGCTCGACTAGCCATGCGCATCCCACAAAACCTGCGCATGCGCATCCCACAAAACCTCGCACGTGTTTTTACTCGACTAGCCTGCGGGATTCATCCTCTCGCACGTGTTTTTGCTCGACTAGCCTGCGGGATGCATCCTCTCGCACGTGTTTTTACTCGGCTAGCCTGCGGGATGCATCCTCTCGCACGTGTTTTTCCTCGACTAGCCATGCGCATCCCAAAAGACCTGCGCATGCGCATCCCACAAAACCTCGCACGTGTTTTTACTCGACTAGCCTGCGGGATGCATCCTCTCGCACGTGTTTTTACTCGACTAGCCTGCGGGATGCATCCTCTCGCACGTGTTTTTGCTCGACTAGCCTGCGGGATGCATCCTCTCGCACGTGTTTTTACTCGACTAGCCTGCGGGATGCATCCTCTCGCACGTGTTTTTGCTCGACTAGCCATGCGCATCCCAAAAAACCTGCGCATGCGCATCCCAAAAAACCTGCGCATGCGCATCCCACAAAACCTACGCATGCGCATCCCACAAAACCTCGCACGTGTTTTTACTCAACTAGCCTGCGGGATGCATCCTCTCGCAAGTATTTTTACTCGACTAGCCTGCGGGATGCATCCTCTCGCACGTGTTTTTCCTCGACTAGCCATGCGCATCCCAAAAAACCTGCGCATGCGCATCCCAAAAAACCTGCGCATGCGCATCCCACAAAACCTCGCACGTGTTTTTACTCGACTAGCCTGCGGGATTCATCCTCTCGCACGTGTTTTTGCTCGACTAGCCTGCGGGATGCATCCTCTCGCACGTGTTTTTGCTCGACTAGCCTGCGGGATGCATCCTCTCGCACGTGTTTTTACTCGACTAGCCTGCGGGATGCATCCTCTCGCACGTGTTTTTGCTCGACTAGCCTGCGGTATGCATCCTCTCGCACGTGTTTTTGCTCGACTAGCCATGCGCATCCCAAAAAACCTGCGCATGCGCATCCCACAAAACCTGCGCATGCGCATCCCACAAAACCTCGCACGTGTTTTTACTCGACTAGCCTGCGGGATGCATCCTCTCGCACGTGTTTTTGCTCGACCAGCCATGCGCATCCCAAAAAACCTGCGCATGCGCATCCCAAAAAACCTGCGCATGCGCATCCCACAAAACCTACGCAAGCGCATCCCACAAAACCTCGCACGTGTTTTTACTCAACTAGCCTGCGAGATGCATCCTCTCGCACGTATTTTTACTCGACTAGCCTGCGGGATGCATCCTCTCGCACGTGTTTTTGCTCGACTAGCCATGCGCATCCCAAAAAACCTGCGCATGCGCATCCCAAAAAACCTGCGCATGCGCATCCCACAAAACCTCGCACGTGTTTGTGCTCGACTAGCCTGCGGGATGCATCCTCTCACACGTGTTTTTGCTCGACTAGCCTGCGGGATGCATCCTCTCGCACGTGTTTTTACTCGACTAGCCTGCGGGATGCATCCTCTCGCACGTGTTTTTCCTCGACTAGCCATGCGCATCCCAAAAAACCTGCGCATGCGCATCCCAAAAAACCTGCGCATGCGCATCCCACAAAACCTGCGCATGCGCATCCCACAAAACCTCGCACGTGTTTTTACTCGACTAGCCTGCGGGATTCATCCTCTCGCACGTGTTTTTGCTCGACTAGCCTGCGGGATGCATCCTCTCGCACGTGTTTTTACTCGGCTAGCCTGCGGGATGCATCCTCTCGCACGTGTTTTTCCTCGACTAGCCATGCGCATCCCAAAAAACCTGCGCATGCGCATCCCACAAAACCTGCGCATGCGCATCCCACAAAACCTCGCACGTGTTTTTACTCGACTAGCCTGCGGGATTCATCCTCTCGCACGTGTTTTTGCTCGACTAGCCTGCGGGATGCATCCTCTCGCACGTGTTTTTGCTCGACTAGCCATGCGCATCCCACAAAACCTGCGCATGCGCATCCCACAAAACCTCGCACGTGTTTTTACTCGACTAGCCTGCGGGATTCATCCTCTCGCACGTGTTTTTGCTCGACTAGCCTGCGGGATGCATCCTCTCGCACGTGTTTTTACTCGACTAGCCTGCGGGATGCATCCTCTCGCACGTGTTTTTGCTCGACTAGCCATGCGCATCCCAAAAAACCTGCGCATGCGCATCCCAAAAAACCTGCGCATGCGCATCCCACAAAACCTACGCATGCGCATCCCACAAAACCTCGCACGTGTTTTTACTCAACTAGCCGGCGGGATGCATCCTCTCGCAAGTATTTTTACTCGACTAGCCTGCGGGATGCATCCTCTCGCACGTGTTTTTCCTCGACTAGCCATGCGCATCCCAAAAAACCTGCGCATGCGCATCCCAAAAAACCTGCGCATGCGCATCCCACAAAACCTGCGCATGCGCATCCCACAAAACCTCGCACGTGTTTTTACTCGACTAGCCTGCGGGATTCATCCTCTCGCACGTGTTTTTGCTCGACTAGCCTGCGGGATGCATCCTCTCGCACGTGTTTTTACTCGGCTAGCATGCGGGATGCATCCTCTCGCACGTGTTTTTCCTCGACTAGCCATGCGCATCCCAAAAAACCTGCGCATGCGCATCCCAAAAAACCTGCGCATGCGCATCCCACAAAACCTGCGCATGCGCATCCCACAAAACCTCGCACGTGTTTTTACTCGACTAGCCTGCGGGATTCATCCTCTCGCACGTGTTTTTGCTCGACTAGCCTGCGGGATGCATCCTCTCGCACGTGTTTTTGCTCGACTAGCCTGCGGGACGCATCCTCTCGCACGTGTTTTTACTCGACTAGACTGCGGGATGCATCCTCTCGCACGTGTTTTTGCTCGACTAGCCATGCGCATCCCAAAAAACCTGCGCATGCGCATCCCAAAAAACCTGCGCATGCGCATCCCACAAAACCTGCGCATGCGCATCCCACAAAACCTCGCACGTGTTTTTACTCGACTAGCCTGCGGGATGCATCCTCTCGCACGTGTTTCTACTCGACTAGCCTGCGGGATGCATCCTCTCGCACGTGTTTTTGCTCGACTAGCCATGCGCATCCCAAAAAACCTGCGCATGCGCATCCCAAAAAACCTGCGCATGCGAATCCCACAAAACCTCGCACGTGTTTGTGCTCGACTAGCCTGCGGGATGCATCCTCTCGCACGTGTTTCTACTCGACTAGCCTGCGGGATGCATCCTCTCGCACGTGTTTTTGCTCGACTAGCCATGCGCATCCCAAAAAACCTGCGCATGCGCATCCCACAAAACCTCGCACGTGTTTGTGCTCGACTAGCCTGCGGGATGCATCCTCTCACACGTGTTTTTGCTCGACTAGCCTGCGGGATGCATCCTCTCGCACGTGTTTTTACTCGACTAGCCTGCGGGATGCATCCTCTCGCACGTGTTTTTCCTCGACTAGCCATGCGCATCCCAAAAAACCTGCGCATGCGCATCCCAAAAAACCTGGGCATGCGCATCCCACAAAACCTGCGCATGCGCATCCCACAAAACCTCGCACGTGTTTTTACTCGACTAGCCTGCGGGATTCATCCTCTCGCACGTGTTTTTGCTCGACTAGCCTGCGGGATGCATCCTCTCGCACGTGTTTTTACTCGGCTAGCCTGCGGGATGCATCCTCTCGCACGTGTTTTTCCTCGACTAGCCATGCGCATCCCAAAAAACCTGCGCATGCGCATCCCACAAAACCTGCGCATGCGCATCCCACAAAACCTCGCACGTGTTTTTACTCGACTAGCCTGCGGGATTCATCCTCTCGCACGTGTTTTTGCTCGACTAGCCAGCGGGATGCATCCTCTCGCACGTGTTTTTGCTCGACTAGCCATGCGCATCCCAAAAAACCTGCGCATGCGCATCCCACAAAACCTCGCACGTGTTTGTGCTCGACTAGCCTGCGGGATGCATCCTCTCACACGTGTTTTTGCTCGACTAGCCTGCGGGATGCATCCTCTCGCACGTGTTTTTACTCGACTAGCCTGCGGGATGCATCCTCTCGCACGTGTTTTTGCTCGACTAGCCTGCGGGATGCATCCTCTCGCACGTGTTTTTGCTCGACTAGCCATGCGCATCCCAAAAAACCTGCGCATGCGCATCCCACAAAACCTCGCACGTGTTTTTACTCGACTAGCCTGCGGGATGCATCCTCTCGCACGTGTTTCTACTCGACTAGCCTGCGGGATGCATCCTCTCGCACGTGTTTTTGCTCGACTAGCCATGCGCATCCCAAAAAACCTGCGCATGCGCATCCCACAAAACCTCGCACGTGTTTGTGCTCGACTAGCCTGCGGGATGCATCCTCTCACACGTGTTTTTGCTCGACTAGCCTGCGGGATGCATCCTCTCGCACATGTTTTTACTCGACTAGCCTGCGGGATGCATCCTCTCGCACGTGTTTTTGCTCGACTAGCCTGCGGGATGCATCCTCTCGCACGTGTTTTTGCTCGACTAGCCATGCGCATCCCAAAAAACCTGCGCATGCGCATCCCACAAAACCTGCGCATGCGCATCCCACAAAACCTCGCACGTGTTTTTACTCGACTAGCCTGCGGGATGCATCCTCTCGCACGTGTTTTTACTCGACTAGCCTGCGGGATGCATCCTCTCGCACGTGTTTTTGCTCGACTAGCCATGCGCATCCCAAAAAACCTGCGCATGCGCATCCCAAAAAACCTGCGCATGCGCATCCCACAAAACCTACGCAAGCGCATCCCACAAAACCTCGCACGTGTTTTTACTCAACTAGCCTGCGGGATGCATCCTCTCGCACGTGTTTTTCCTCGACTAGCCATGCGCATCCCAAAAAACCTGCGCATGCGCATCCCAAAAAACCTGCGCATGCGCATCCCACAAAACCTGCGCATGCGCATCCCACAAAACCTCGCACGTGTTTTTACTCGACTAGCCTGCGGGATTCATCCTCTCGCACGTGTTTTTGCTCGACTAGCCTGCGGGATGCATCCTCTCGCACGTGTTTTTACTCGGCTAGCCTGCGGGATGCATCCTCTCGCACGTGTTTTTCCTCGACTAGCCATGCGCATCCCAAAAAACCTGCGCATGCGCATCCCAAAAAACCTGCGCATGCGCATCCCACAAAACCTCGCACGTTTTTGTGCTCGACTAGCCTGCGGGATGCATCCTCTCGCACGTGTTTCTACTCGACTAGCCTGCGGGATGCATCCTCTCGCACGTGTTTTTGCTCGACTAGCCATGCGCATCCCAAAAAACCTGCGCATGCGCATCCCACAAAACCTCGCACGTGTTTTTACTCGACTAGCCTGCGGGATTCATCCTCTCGCACGTGTTTTTGCTCGACTAGCCTGCGGGATGCATCCTCTCGCACGTGTTTTTACTCGGCTAGCCTGCGGGATGCATCCTCTCGCACGTGTTTTTCCTCGACTAGCCATGCGCATCCCAAAAAACCTGCGCATGCGCATCCCACAAAACTTCGCACGTGTTTTTACTCGACTAGCCTGCGGGATTCATCCTCTCGCACGTGTTTTTGCTCGACTAGCCTGCGGGATGCATCCTCTCGCACGTGTTTTTGCTCGACTAGCCATGCGCATCCCAAAAAACCTGCGCATGCGCATCCCAAAAAACCTGCGCATGCGCATCCCACAAAACCTCGCACGTGTTTGTGCTCGACTAGCCTGCGGGATGCATCCTCTCACACGTGTTTTTGCTCGACTAGCCTGCGGGATGCATCCTCTCGCACGTGTTTTTACTCGACTAGCCTGCGGGATGCATCCTCTCGCACGTGTTTTTGCTCGACTAGCATGCGGGATGCATCCTCTCGCACGTGTTTTTGCTCGACTAGCCATGCGCATCCCAAAAAACCTGCGCATGCGCATCCCACAAAACCTCGCACGTGTTTTTACTCGACTAGCATGCGGGATGCATCCTCTCGCACGTGTTTCTACTCGACTAGCCTGCGGGATGCATCCTCTCGCACGTGTTTTTGCTCGACTAGCCATGCGCATCCCAAAAAACCTGCGCATGCGCATCCCACAAAACCTCGCACGTGTTTGTGCTCGACTAGCCTGCGGGATGCATCCTCTCACACGTGTTTTTGCTCGACTAGCCTGCGGGATGCATCCTCTCGCACGTGTTTTTACTCGACTAGCCTGCGGGATGCATCCTCTCGCACGTGTTTTTGCTCGACTAGCCTGCGGTATGCAACCTCTCGCACGTGTATTTGCTCGACTAGCCATGCGCATCCCAAAAAACCTGCGCATGCGCATCCCACAAAACCTCGCACGTGTTTTTACTCGACTAGCCTGCGGGATGCATCCTCTCGCACGTGTTTTTACTCGACTAGCCTGCGGGATGCATCCTCTCGCACGTGTTTTTGCTCGACTAGCCATGCGCATCCCAAAAAACCTCGCACGTGTTTTTACTCAACTAGCCTGCGGGATGCATCCTCTCGCACGTATTTTTACTCGACTAGCCTGCGGGATGCATCCTCTCGCACGTGTTTTTCCTCGACTAGCCATGCGCATCCCAAAAAACCTGCGCATGCGCATCCCACAAAACCTCGCACGTGTTTTTACTCGACTAGCCTGCGGGATGCATCCTCTCGCACGTGTTTTTACTCGACTAGCCTGCGGGATGCATCCTCTCGCACGTGTTTTTACTCGACTAGCCTGCGGGATGCATCCTCTCGCACGTGTTTTTGCTCGACTAGCCTGCGGTATGCATCCTCTCGCACGTGTATTTGCTCGACTAGCCATGCGCATCCCAAAAAACCTGCGCATGCGCATCCCACAAAACCTCGCACGTGTTTTTACTCGACTAGCCTGCGGGATGCATCCTCTCGCACGTGTTTTTACTCGACTAGCCTGCGGGATGCATCCTCTCGCACGTGTTTTTGCTCGACTAGCCATGCGCATCCCAAAAAACCTCGCACGTGTTTTTACTCAACTAGCCTGCGGGATGCATCCTCTCGCACGTATTTTTACTCGACTAGCCTGCGGGATGCATCCTCTCGCACGTGTTTTTCCTCGACTAGCCATGCGCATCCCAAAAAACCTGCGCATGCGCATCCCACAAAACCTCGCACGTGTTTTTACTCGACTAGCCTGCGGGATGCATCCTCTCGCACGTGTTTTTACTCGACTAGCCTGCGGGATGCATCCTCTCGCACGTGTTTTTACTCGACTAGCCTGCGGGATGCATCCTCTCGCACGTGTTTTTTGCTCGACTAGCCTGCGGTATGCATCCTCTCGCACGTGTTTTTGCTCGACTAGCCATGCGCATCCAAAAAAACCTGCGCATGCGCATCCCACAAAACCTCGCACGTGTTTTTACTCGACTAGCCTGCGGGATGCATCCTCTCGCACGTGTTTTTACTCGACTAGCCTGCGGGATGCATCCTCTCGCACGTGTTTTTACTCGACTAGCCTGCGGGATGCATCCTCTCGCACGTGTTTTTGCTCGACTAGCCTGCGGTATGCATCCTCTCGCACGTGTTTTTGCTCGACTAGCCATGCGCATCCCAAAAAACCTGCGCATGCGCATCCCACAAAACCTGCGCATGCGCATCCCACAAAACCTCGTACGTGTTTTTACTCGACTAGCCTGCGGGATGCATCCTCTCGCACGTGTTTTTACTCGACTACCCTGCGGGATGCATCCTCTCGCACGTGTTTTTGCTCGACTAGCCATGCGCATCCCAAAAAACCTGCGCATGCGAATCCCACAAAACCTGCGCATGCGCATCCCACAAAACCTGCGCATGCGCATCCACAAAACCTCGCACGTGTTTTTTACTCGACTAGCCTGCGGGATGCATCCTCTCGCACGTGTTTTTACTCGACTAGCCTGCGGGATGCATCCTCTCGCACGTGTTTTTGCTCGACTAGCCTGCGGGATGCATCCTCTCGCACGTGTTTTTACTCGACTAGCCTGCGGGATGCATCCTCTCGCACGTGTTTTTACTCGACTACCCTGCGGGATGCATCCTCTCGCACGTGTTTTTGCTCGACTAGCCATGCGCATCCCAAAAAACCTGCGCATGCGCATCCCAAAAAACCTGCGCATGCGCATCCCACAAAACCTCGCACGTGTTTTTACTCGACTAGCCTGCGGGATGCATCCTCTCGCACGTGTTTTTACTCGACTAGCCTGCGGGATGCATCCTCTCGCACGTGTTTTTGCTCGACTAGCCTGCGGGATGCATCCTCTCGCACGTGTTTTTACTCGACTAGCCTGCGGGATGCATCCTCTCGCACGTGTTTTTGCTCGACTAGCCATGCGCATCCCAAAAAACCTGCGCATGCGCATCCCAAAAAACCTGCGCATGCGCATCCCACAAAACCTACGCAAGCGCATCCCACAAAACCTCGCACGTGTTTTTACTCAACTAGCCTGCGGGATGCATCCACTCGCACGTATTTTTACTCGGCTAGCCTGCGGGATGCATCCTCTCGCACGTGTTTTTCCTCGACTAGCCATGCGCATCCCAAAAAACCTGCGCATGCGCATCCCAAAAAACCTGCGCATGCGCATCCCACAAAACCTGCGCATGCGCATCCCACAAAACCTCGCACGTGTTTTTACTCGACTAGCCTGCGGGATGCATCCTCTCGCACGTGTTTCTACTCGACTAGCCTGCGGGATGCATCCTCTCGCACGTGTTTTTGCTCGACTAGCCATGCGCATCCCAAAAAACCTGCGCATGCGCATCCCAAAAAACCTGCGCATGCGCATCCCACAAAACCTCGCACGTGTTTGTGCTCGACTAGCCTGCGGGATGCATCCTCTCACACGTGTTTTTGCTCGACTAGCCTGTGGGATGCATCCTCTCGCACGTGTTTTTACTCGACTAGCCTGCGGGATGCATCCTCTCGCACGTGTTTTTGCTCGACTAGCCTGCGGGATGCATCCTCTCGCACGTGTTTTTGCTCGACTAGCCATGCGCATCCCAAAAAACCTGCGCATGCGCATCCCACAAAACCTCGCACGTGTTTTTACTCGACTAGCCTGCGGGATGCATCCTCCCGCACGTGTTTCTACTCGACTAGCCTGCGGGATGCATCCTCTCGCACGTGTTTTTGCTCGACTAGCCATGCGCATCCCAAAAAACCTGCGCATGCGCATCCCACAAAACCTCGCACGTGTTTGTGCTCGACTAGCCTGCGGGATGCATCCTCTCACACGTGTTTTTGCTCGACTAGCCTGCGGGATGCATCCTCTCGCACGTGTTTTTACTCGACTAGCCTGCGGGATGCATCCTCTCACACGTGTTTTTGCTCGACTAGCCTGCGGGATGCATCCTCTCGCACGTGTTTTTGCTCGACTAGCCATGCGCATCCCAAAAAACCTGCGCATGCGCATCCCACAAAACCTGCGCATGCGCATCCCACAAAACCTCGCACGTGTTTTTACTCGACTAGCCTGCGGGATACATCCTCTCGCACGTGTTTCTACTCGACTAGCCTGCGGGATGCATCCTCTCGCACGTGTTTTTGCTCGACTAGCCATGCGCATCCCAAAAAACCTGCGCATGCGCATCCCACAAAACCTCGCACGTGATTGTGCTCGACTAGCCTGCGGGATGCATCCTCTCACACGTGTTTTTGCTCGACTAGCCTGCGGGATGCATCCTCTCGCACGTGTTTTTACTCGACTAGCCTGCGGGATGCATCCTCTCGCACGTGTTTTTGCTCGACTAGCCTGCGGGATGCATCCTCTCGCACGTGTTTTTACTCGACTAGCCTGCGGGATGCATCCTCTCGCACGTGTTTTTGCTCGACTAGCCATGCGCATCCCAAAAAACCTGCGCATGCGCATCCCAAAAAACCTGCGCATGCGCATCCCACAAAACCTACGCAAGCGCATCCCACAAAACCTCGCACGTGTTTTTACTCAACTAGCCTGCGGGATGCATCCTCTCGCACGTGTTTTTACTCGGCTAGCCTGCGGGATGCATCCTCTCGCACGTGTTTTTCCTCGACTAGCCATGCGCATCCCAAAAAACCTGCGCTTGCGCATCCCAAAAAACCTGCGCATGCGCATCCCACAAAACCTGCGCATGCGCATCCCACAAAACCTCGCACGTGTTTTTACTCGACTAGCCTGCGGGATGCATCCTCTCGCACGTGTTTCTACTCGACTAGCCTGCGGGATGCATCCTCTCGCACGTGTTTTTGCTCGACTAGCCATGCGCATCCCAAAAAACCTGCGCATGCGCATCCCAAAAAACCTGCGCATGCGCATCCCACAAAACCTCGCACGTGTTTGTGCTCGACTAGCCTGCGGGATGCATCCTCTCGCACGTGTTTGTGCTCGACTAGCCTGCGGGATGCATCCTCTCACACGTGTTTTTACTCGACTAGCCTGCGGGATGCATCCTCTCGCACGTGTTTTTGCTCGACTAGCCTGCGGGATGCATCCTCTCGCACGTGTTTTTGCTCGACTAGCCATGCGCATCCCAAAAAACCTGCGCATGCGCATCCCACAAAACCTCGCACGTGTTTTTACTCGACTAGCCTGCGGGATGCATCCTCTCGCACGTGTTTCTACTCGACTAGCCTGCGGGATGCATCCTCTCGCACGTGTTTTTGCTCGACTAGCCATGCGCATCCCAAAAAACCCTGCGCATGCGCATCCCACAAAACCTCGCACGTGTTTGTGCTCGACTAGCCTGCGGGATGCATCCTCTCACACGTGTTTTTGCTCGACTAGCCTGCGGGATGCATCCTCTCGCACGTGTTTTTACTCGACTAGCCTGCGGGATGCATCCTCCCGCACGTGTTTTTGCTCGTCTAGTCTGCGGTATGCATCCTCTCGCACGTGTTTTTGCTCGACTAGCCATGCGCATCCCAAAAAACCTGCGCATGCGCATCCCACAAAACCTGCGCATGCGCATCCCACAAAACCTCGCACGTGTTTTTACTCGACTAGCCTGCGGGATGCATCCTCTCGCACGTGTTTTTACTCGACTAGCCTGCGGGATGCATCCTCTCGCACGTGTTTTTGCTCGACTAGCCATGCGCATCCCAAAAAACCTGCGCATGCGCATCCCAAAAAACCTGCGCATGCGCATCCCACAAAACCTACGCAAGCGCATCCCACAAAACCTCGCACGTGTTTTTACTCGACTAGCCTGCGGGACGCATCCTCTCGCACGTGTTTTTACTCGACTAGCCTGCGGGATGCATCCTCTCGCACGTGTTTTTGCTCGACTAGCCTGCGGGATGCATCCTCTCGCACGTGTTTTTACTCGACTAGCCTGCGGGATGCATCCTCTCGCACGTGTTTTTGCTCGACTAGCCATGCGCATCCCAAAAAACCTGCGCATGCGCATCCCAAAAAACCTGCGCATGCGCATCCCACAAAACCTACGCAAGCGCATCCCACAAAACCTCGCACGTGTTTTTACTCAACTAGCCTGCGGGATGCATCCTCTCGCACGTGTTTTTACTCGACTAGCCTGCGGGATGCATCCTCTCGCACGTGTTTTTGCTCGACTAGCCTGCGGGATGCATCCTCTCGCACGTGTTTTTACTCGACTAGCCTGCGGGATGCATCCTCTCGCACGTGTTTTTACTCGACTACCCTGCGGATGCATCCTCTCGCACGTGTTTTTGCTCGACTAGCCATGCGCATCCCAAAAAACCTGCGCATGCGCATCCCACAAAACCTCGCACGTGTTTTTACTCGACTAGCCTGCGGGATGCACCCTCTCGCACGTGTTTTTACTCGACTAGCCAGCGGGATGCATCCTCTCGCACGTGTTTTTGCTCGACTAGCCTGCGGGATGCATCCTCTCGCACGTGTTTTACTCGACTAGCCTGCGGGATGCATCCTCTCGCACGTGTTTTTGCTCGACTAGCCATGCGCATCCCAAAAAACCTGCGCATTGCGCATCCCACAAAACCTCGCACGTGTTTGTGCTCGACTAGCCTGCGGGATGCATCCTCTCACACGTGTTTTTGCTCGACTAGCCTGCGGGATGCATCCTCTCGCACGTGTTTTGCTCGACTAGCCATTGCGCATCCCAAAAAACCTGCGCATGCGCATCCCACAAAACCTGCGCATGCGCATCCCACAAAACCTCGCACGTGTTTTTACTCGACTAGCCTGCGGGATACATCCTCTCGCACGTGTTTCTACTCGACTAGCCTGCGGGATGCATCCTCTCGCACGTGTTTTTGCTCGACTAGCCATGCGCATCCCAAAAAACCTGCGCATGCGCATCCCACAAAACCTCGCACGTGATTGTGCTCGACTAGCCTGCGGGATGCATCCTCTCACACGTGTTTTTGCTCGACTAGCCTGCGGGATGCATCCTCTCGCACGTGTTTTTACTCGACTAGCCTGCGGGATGCATCCTCTCGCACGTGTTTTTGCTCGACTAGCCTGCGGGATGCATCCTCTCGCACGTGTTTTTACTCGACTAGCCTGCGGGATGCATCCTCTCGCACGTGTTTTTGCTCGACTAGCCTGCGGGATGCATCCTCTCGCACGTGTTTTTACTCGACTAGCCTGCGGGATGCATCCTCTCGCACGTGTTTTTGCTCGACTAGCCATGCGCATCCCAAAAAACCTGCGCATGCGCATCCCAAAAAACCTGCGCATGCGCATCCCACAAAACCTACGCAAGCGCATCCCACAAAACCTCGCACGTGTTTTTACTCAACTAGCCTGCGGGATGCATCCTCTCGCACGTATTTTTACTCGGCTAGCCTGCGGGATGCATCCTCTCGCACGTGTTTTTCCTCGACTAGCCATGCGCATCCCAAAAAACCTGCGCTTGCGCATCCCAAAAAACCTGCGCATGCGCATCCCACAAAACCTGCGCATGCGCATCCCACAAAACCTCGCACGTGTTTTTACTCGACTAGCCTGCGGGATGCATCCTCTCGCACGTGTTTCTACTCGACTAGCCTGCGGGATGCATCCTCTCGCACGTGTTTTTGCTCGACTAGCCATGCGCATCCCAAAAAACCTGCGCATGCGCATCCCAAAAAACCTGCGCATGCGCATCCCACAAAACCTCGCACGTGTTTGTGCTCGACTAGCCTGCGGGATGCATCCTCTCACACGTGTTTTTGCTCGACTAGCCTGTGGGATGCATCCTCTCGCACGTGTTTTTACTCGACTAGCCTGCGGGATGCATCCTCTCGCACGTGTTTTTGCTCGACTAGCCTGCGGGATGCATCCTCTCGCACGTGTTTTTGCTCGACTAGCCATGCGCATCCCAAAAAACCTGCGCATGCGCATCCCACAAAACCTCGCACGTGTTTTTACTCGACTAGCCTGCGGGATGCATCCTCTCGCACGTGTTTCTACTCGACTAGCCTGCGGGATGCATCCTCTCGCACGTGTTTTTGCTCGACTAGCCATGCGCATCCCAAAAAACCTGCGCATGCGCATCCCACAAAACCTCGCACGTGTTTGTGCTCGACTAGCCTGCGGGATGCATCCTCTCACACGTGTTTTTGCTCGACTAGCCTGCGGGATGCATCCTCTCGCACGTGTTTTTACTCGACTAGCCTGCGGGATGCATCCTCTCGCACGTGTTTTTGCTCGACTAGCCTGCGGTATGCATCCTCTCGCACGTGTTTTTGCTCGACTAGCCATGCGCATCCCAAAAAACCTGCGCATGCGCATCCCACAAAACCTCGCACGTGTTTTTACTCGACTAGCCTGCGGGATGCATCCTCTCGCACGTGTTTTTACTCGACTAGCCTGCGGGATGCATCCTCTCGCACGTGTTTTTGCTCGACTAGCCATGCGCATCCCAAAAAACCTGCGCATGCGCATCCCACAAAACCTCGCACGTGTTTGTGCTCGACTAGCCTGCGGGATGCATCCTCTCACACGTGTTTTTGCTCGACTAGCCTGCGGGATGCATCCTCTCGCACGTGTTTTTACTCGACTAGCCTGCGGGATGCATCCTCTCGCACGTGTTTTTGCTCGACTAGCCTGCGGTATGCATCCTCTCGCACGTGTTTTTGCTCGACTAGCCATGCGCATCCCAAAAAACCTGCGCATGCGCATCCCACAAAACCTGCGCATGCGCATCCCACAAAACCTCGCACGTGTTTTTACTCGACTAGCCTGCGGGATGCATCCTCTCGCACGTGTTTTTACTCGACTAGCCTGCGGGATGCATCCTCTCGCACGTGTTTTTGCTCGACTAGCCATGCGCATCCCAAAAAACCTGCGCATGCGCATCCCAAAAAACCTGCGCATGCGCATCCCACAAAACCTACGCAAGCGCATCCCACAAAACCTCGCACGTGTTTTTACTCGACTAGCCTGCGGGACGCATCCTCTCGCACGTGTTTTTACTCGACTAGCCTGCGGGATGCATCCTCTCGCACGTGTTTTTGCTCGACTAGCCATGCGCATCCCAAAAAACCTGCGCATGCGCATCCCACAAAACCTGCGCATGCGCATCCCACAAAACCTCGCACGTGATTGTGCTCGACTAGCCTGCGGGATGCATCCTCTCACACGTGTTTTTGCTCGACTAGCCTGCGGGATGCATCCTCTCGCACGTGTTTTTACTCGACTAGCCTGCGGGATGCATCCTCTCGCACGTGTTTTTGCTCGACTAGCCTGCGGGATGCATCCTCTCGCACGTGTTTTTGCTCGACTAGCCATGCGCATCCCAAAAAACCTGCGCATGCGCATCCCACAAAACCTCGCACGTGTTTTTACTCGACTAGCCTGCGGGATGCATCCTCTCGCACGTGTTTTTACTCGACTACCCTGCGGGATGCATCCTCTCGCACGTGTTTTTGCTCGACTAGCCATGCGCATCCCAAAAAACCTGCGCATGCGAATCCCACAAAACCTGCGCATGCGCATCCCACAAAACCTGCGCATGCGCATCCCACAAAACCTCGCACGTGTTTTTACTCGACTAGCCTGCGGGATGCATCCTCTCGCACGTGTTTTTACTCGACTAGCCTGCGGGATGCATCCTCTCGCACGTGTTTTTGCTCGACTAGCCTGCGGGATGCATCCTCTCGCACGTGTTTTTACTCGACTAGCCTGCGGGATGCATCCTCTCGCACGTGTTTTTACTCGACTACCCTGCGGGATGCATCCTCTCGCACGTGTTTTTGCTCGACTAGCCATGCGCATCCCAAAAAACCTGCGCATGCGCATCCCACAAAACCTCGCACGTGTTTTTACTCGACTAGCCTGCGGGATGCATCCTCTCGCACGTGTTTTTACTCGACTAGCCTGCGGGATGCATCCTCTCGCACGTGTTTTTGCTCGACTAGCCTGCGGGATGCATCCTCTCGCACGTGTTTTTACTCGACTAGCCTGCGGGATGCATCCTCTCGCACGTGTTTTTGCTCGACTAGCCATGCGCATCCCAAAAAACCTGCGCATGCGCATCCCAAAAAACCTGCGCATGCGCATCCCACAAAACCTACGCAAGCGCATCCCACAAAACCTCGCACGTGTTTTTACTCAACTAGCCTGCGGGATGCATCCTCTCGCACGTGTTTTTACTCGACTAGCCTGCGGGATGCATCCTCTCGCACGTGTTTTTGCTCGACTAACCTGCGGGATGCATCCTCTCGCACGTGTTTTTACTCGACTAGCCTGCGGGATGCATCCTCTCGCACGTGTTTTTACTCGACTACCCTGCGGGATGCATCCTCTCGCACGTGTTTTTGCTCGACTAGCCATGCGCATCCCAAAAAACCTGCGCAAGCGCATCCCACAAAACCTCGCACGTGTTTTTACTCGACTAGCCTGCGGGATGCACCCTCTCGCACGTGTTTTTACTCGACTAGCCAGCGGGATGCATCCTCTCGCACGTGTTTTTGCTCGACTAGCCTGCGGGATGCATCCTCTCGCACGTGTTTTTACTCGACTAGCCTGCGGGATGCATCCTCTCGCACGTGTTTTTGCTCGACTAGCCATGCGCATCCCAAAAAACCTGCGCATGCGCATCCCAAAAAACCTGCGCATGCGCATCCCACAAAACCTACGCATGCGCATCCCACAAAACCTCGCACGTGTTTTTACTCAACTAGCCTGCGGGATGCATCCTCTCGCACGTATTTTTACTCGACTAGCCTGCGGGATGCATCCTCTCGCACGTGTTTTTCCTCGACTAGCCATGCGCATCCCAAAAAACCTGCGCATGCGCATCCCAAAAAACCTGCGCATGCGCATCCCAAAAAACCTGCGCATGCGCATCCCACAAAACCTCGCACGTGTTTTTACTCGACTAGCCTGCGGGATTCATCCTCTCGCACGTGTTTTTGCTCGACTAGCCTGCGGGATGCATCCTCTCGCACGTGTTTTTACTCGGCTAGCGTGCGGGATGCATCCTCTCGCACGTGTTTTTCCTCGACTAGCCATGCGCATCCCAAAAAACCTGCGCATGCGCATCCCACAAAACCTGCGCATGCGCATCGCACAAAACCTCGCACGTGTTTTTACTCGACTAGCCTGCGGGATTCATCCTCTCGCACGTGTTTTTGCTCGACTAGCCTGCGGGATGCATCCTCTCGCACGTGTTTTTGCTCGACTAGCCTGCGGGACGCATCCTCTCGCACGTGTTTTTGCTCGACTAGCCATGCGCATCCCAAAAAACCTGCGCATGCGCATCCCAAAAAACCTGCGCATGCGCATCCCACAAAACCTCGCACGTGTTTGTGCTCGACTAGCCTGCGGGATGCATCCTCTCACACGTGTTTTTGCTCGACTAGCCTGCGGGATGCATCCTCTCGCACGTGTTTTTACTCGACTAGCCTGCGGGATGCATCCTCTCGCACGTGTTTTTGCTCGACTAGCCTGCGGGATGCATCCTCTCGCACGTGTTTTTGCTCGACTAGCCATGCGCATCCCAAAAAACCTGCGCATGCGCATCCCACAAAACCTCGCACGTGTTTTTACTCGACTAGCCTGCGGGATGCATCCTCTCGCACGTGTTTCTACTCGACTAGCCTGCGGGATGCATCCTCTCGCACGTGTTTTTGCTCGACTAGCCATGCGCATCCCAAAAAACCTGCGCATGCGCATCCCACAAAACCTCGCACGTGTTTGTGCTCGACTAGCCTGCGGGATGCATCCTCTCACACGTGTTTTTGCTCGAGTAGCCTGCGGGATGCATCCTCTCGCACGTGTTTTTACTCGACTAGCCTGCGGGATGCATCCTCTCGCACGTGTTTTTGCTCGACTAGCCTGCGGTATGCATCCTCTCGCACGTGTTTTTGCTCGACTAGCCATGCGCATCCCAAAAAACCTGCGCATGCGCATCCCACAAAACCTGCGCATGCGCATCCCACAAAACCTGCGCATGCGCATCCCACAAAACCTCGCACGTGTTTTTACTCGACTAGCCTGCGGGATGCATCCTCTCGCACGTGTTTTTACTCGACTAGCCTACGGGATGCATCCTCTCGCACGTGTTTTTGCTCGACTAGCCATGCGCATCCCAAAAAACCTGCGCATGCGCATCCCAAAAAACCTGCGCATGCGCATCCCACAAAACCTACGCAAGCGCATCCCACAAAACCTCGCACGTGTTTTTACTCAACTAGCCTGCGGGATGCATCCTCTCGCACGTATTTTTACTCGACTAGCCTGCGGGATGCATCCTCTCGCACGTGTTTTTCCTCGACTAGCCATGCGCATCCCAAAAAACCTGCGCATGCGCATCCCACAAAACCTGCGCATGCGCATCCCACAAAACCTGCGCATGCGCATCCACAAAACCTCGCACGTGTTTTTACTCGACTAGCCTGCGGGATGCATCCTCTCGCACGTGTTTTTGCTCGACTAGCCTGCGGGATTCATCCTCTCGCACGTGTTTTTGCTCGACTAGCCTGCGGGATGCATCCTCTCGCACGTGTTTTTGCTCGACTAGCCTGCGGGATGCATCCTCTCGCACGTGTTTTTACTCGACTAGCCTGCGGGATGCATCCTCTCGCACGTGTTTTTGCTCGACTAGCCATGCGCATCCCAAAAAACCTGCGCATGCGCATCCCACAAAACCTGCGCATGCGCATCCCACAAAACCTCGCACGTGTTTTTACTCGACTAGCCTGCGGGATGCATCCTCTCGCACGTGTTTCTACTCGACTAGCCTGCGGGATGCATCCTCTCGCACGTGTTTTTGCTCGACTAGCCATGCGCATCCCAAAAAACCTGCGCATGCGCATCCCAAAAAACCTGCGCATGCGCATCCCACAAAACCTCGCACGTGTTTGTGCTCGACTAGCCTGCGGGATGCATCCTCTCACACGTGTTTTTGCTCGACTAGCCTGCGGGATGCATCCTCTCGCACGTGTTTTTACTCGACTAGCCTGCGGGATGCATCCTCTCGCACGTGTTTTTCCTCGACTAGCCATGCGCATCCCAAAAAACCTGCGCATGCGCATCCCAAAAAACCTGCGCATGCGCATCCCACAAAACCTCGCACGTGTTTTTACTCGACTAGCCTGCGGGATTCATCCTCTCGCACGTGTTTTTGCTCGACTAGCCTGCGGGATGCATCCTCTCGCACGTGTTTTTACTCGGCTAGCCTGCGGGATGCATCCTCTCGCACGTGTTTTTCCTCGACTAGCCATGCGCATCCCAAAAAACCTGCGCATGCGCATCCCACAAAACCTCGCACGTGTTTTTACTCGACTAGCCTGCGGGATGCATCCTCTCGCACGTGTTTTTACTCGACTAGCCTGCGGGATGCATCCTCTCGCACGTGTTTTTGCTCGACTAGCCTGCGGGATGCATCCTCTCGCACGTGTTTTTACTCGACTAGCCTGCGGGATGCATCCTCTCGCACGTGTTTTTGCTCGACTAGCCATGCGCATCCCAAAAAACCTGCGCATGCGCATCCCAAAAAACCTGCGCATGCGCATCCCACAAAACCTACGCATGCGCATCCCACAAAACCTCGCACGTGTTTTTACTCAACTAGCCTGCGGGATGCATCCTCCCGCACGTATTTTTACTCGACTAGCCTGCGGGATGCATCCTCTCGCACGTGTTTTTCCTCGACTAGCCATGCGCATCCCAAAAAACCTGCGCATGCGCATCCCAAAAAACCTGCGCATGCGCATCCCACAAAACCTGCGCATGCGCATCCCACAAAACCTCGCACGTGTTTTTACTCGACTAGCCTGCGGGATTCATCCTCTCGCTCGTGTTTTTGCTCGACTAGCCTGCGGGATGCATCCTCTCGCACGTGTTTTTACTCTACTAGCCTGCGGGATGCATCCTCTCGCACGTGTTTTTGCTCGACTAGCCATGCGCATCCCAAAAAACATGCGCATGCGCATCCCACAAAACCTGCGCATGCGCATCCCACAAAACCTCGCACGTGTTTTTACTCGACTAGCCTGCGGGATGCATCCTCTCGCACGTGTTTCTACTCGACTAGCCTGCGGGATGCATCCTCTCGCACGTGTTTTTGCTCGACTAGCCATGCGCATCCCAAAAAACCTGCGCATGCGCATCCCAAAAAACCTGCGCATGCGCATCCCACAAAACCTCGCACGTGTTTGTGCTCGACTAGCCTGCGGGATGCATCCTCTCGCACGTGTTTCTACTCGACTAGCCTGCGGGATGCATCCTCTCGCACGTGTTTTTGCTCGACTAGCCATGCGCATCCCAAAAAACCTGCGCATGCGCATCCCAAAAAACCTGCGCATGCGCATCCCACAAAACCTTGCACGTGTTTGTGCTCGACTAGCCTGCGGGATGCATCCTCTCACACGTGTTTTTGCTCGACTAGCCTGCGGGATGCATCCTCTCGCAAGTGTTTTTACTCGACTAGCCTGCGGGATGCATCCTCTCGCACGTGTTTTTCCTCGACTAGCCATGCGCATCCCAAAAAACCTGCGCATGCGCATCCCAAAAAACCTGCGCATGCGCATCCCACAAAACCTGCGCATGCGCATCCCACAAAACCTCGCACGTGTTTTTACTCGACTAGCCTGCGGGATTCATCCTCTCGCACGTGTTTTTGCTCGACTAGCCTGCGGGATGCATCCTCTCGCACGTGTTTTTACTCGGCTAGCCTGCGGGATGCATCCTCTCGCACGTGTTTTTCCTCGACTAGCCATGCGCATCCCAAAAAACCTGCGCATGCGCATCCCAAAAAACCTGCGCATGCGCATCCCACAAAACCTGCGAATGCGCATCCCACAAAACCTCGCACGTGTTTTTACTCGACTAGCCTGCGGGATTCATCCTCTCGCACGTGTTTTTGCTCGACTAGCCTGCGGGATGCATCCTCTCGCACGTGTTTTTGCTCGACTAGCCATGCGCATCCCAAAAAACCTGCGCATGCGCATCCCAAAAAACCTGCGCATGCGCATCCCACAAAACCTCGCACGTGTTTGTGCTCGACTAGCCTGCGGGATGCATCCTCTCACACGTGTTTTTGCTCGACTAGCCTGCGGGATGCATCCTCTCGCACGAGTTTTTACTCGACTAGCCTGCGGGATGCATCCTCTCGCACGTGTTTTTGCTCGACTAGCCTGCGGGATGCATCCTCTCGCACGTGTTTTTGCTCGACTAGCCATGCGCATCCCAAAAAACCTGCGCATGCGCATCCCACAAAACCTCGCACGTGTTTTTACTCGACTAGCCTGCGGGATGCATCCTCTCGCACGTGTTTCTACTCGACTAGCCTGCGGGATGCATCCTCTCGCACGTGTTTTTGCTCGACTAGCCATGCGCATCCCAAAAAACCTGCGCATGCGCATCCCACAAAACCTCGCACGTGTTTGTGCTCGACTAGCCTGCGGGATGCATCCTCTCACACGTGTTTTTGCTCGACTAGCCTGCGGGATGCATCCTCTCGCACGTGTTTTTACTCGACTAGCCTGCGGGATGCATCCTCTCGCACGTGTTTTTGCTCGACTAGCCTGCGGTATGCATCCTCTCGCACGTGTTTTTGCTCGACTAGCCATGCGCATCCCAAAAAACCTGCGCATGCGCATCCCACAAAACCTGCGCATGCGCATCCCACAAAACCTCGCACGTGTTTTTACTCGACTAGCCTGCGGGATGCATCCTCTCGCACGTGTTTTTACTCGACTAGCCTGCGGGATGCATCCTCTCGCACGTGTTTTTGCTCGACTAGCCATGCGCATCCCAAAAAACCTGCGCATGCGCATCCCAAAAAACCTGCGCATGCGCATCCCACAAAACCTACGCAAGCGCATCCCACAAAACCTCGCACGTGTTTTTACTCAACTAGCCTGCGGGATGCATCCTCTCGCACGTGTTTTTCCTCGACTAGCCATGCGCATCCCAAAAAACCTGCGCATGCGCATCCCAAAAAACCTGCGCATGCGCATCCCACAAAACCTGCGCATGCGCATCCCACAAAACCTCGCACGTGTTTTTACTCGACTAGCCTGCGGGATTCATCCTCTCGCACGTGTTTTTGCTCGACTAGCCTGCGGGATGCATCCTCTCGCACGTGTTTTTACTCGGCTAGCCTGCGGGATGCATCCTCTCGCACGTGTTTTTCCTCGACTAGCCATGCGCATCCCAAAAAACCTGCGCATGCGCATCCCAAAAAACCTGCGCATGCGCATCCCACAAAACCTGCGCATGCGCATCCCACAAAACCTCGCACGTGTTTTTACTCGACTAGCCTGCGGGATTCATCCTCTCGCACGTGTTTTTGATCGACTAGCCTGCGGGATGCATCCTCTCGCACGTGTTTTTGCTCGACTAGCCTGCGGGATGCATCCTCTCGCACGTGTTTTTGCTCGACTAGCCATGCGCATCCCAAAAAATCTGCGCATGCGCATCCCACAAAACCTGCGCATGCGCATCCCACAAAACCTCGCACGTGTTTGTGCTCGACTAGCCTGCGGGATGCATCCTCTCGCACGTGTTTCTACTCGACTAGCCTGCGGGATGCATCCTCTCGCACGTGTTTTTGCTCGACTAGCCATGCGCATCCCAAAAAACCTGCGCATGCGCATCCCAAAAAACCTGCGCATGCGCATCCCACAAAACCTGCGCATGCGCATCCCACAAAACCTCGCACGTGTTTTTACTCGACTAGCCTGCGGGATTCATCCTCTCGCACGTGTTTTTGCTCGACTAGCCTGCGGGATGCATCCTCTCGCACGTGTTTTTACTCGACTAGCCTGCGGGATGCATCCTCTCGCACGTGTTTTTGCTCGACTAGCCATGCGCATCCCAAAAAACCTGCGCATGCGCATCCCACAAAACCTGCGCATGCGCATCCCACAAAACCTCGCACGTGTTTTTACTCGACTAGCCTGCGGGATGCATCCTCTCGCACGTGTTTCTACTCGACTAGCCTGCGGGATGCATCCTCTCGCACGTGTTTTTGCTCGACTAGCCATGCGCATCCCAAAAAACCTGCGCATGCGCATCCCAAAAAACCTGCGCATGCGCATCCCACAAAACCTCGCACGTGTTTGTGCTCGACTAACCTGCGGGATGCATCCTCTCACACGTGTTTTTGCTCGACTAGCCTGCGGGATGCATCCTCTCGCACGTGTTTTTACTCGACTAGCCTGCGGGATGCATCCTCTCGCACGTGTTTTTCCTCGACTAGCCATGCGCATCCCAAAAAACCTGCGCATGCGCATCCCAAAAAACCTGCGCATGCGCATCCCACAAAACCTGCGCATGCGCATCCCACAAAACCTCGCACGTGTTTTTGCTCGACTAGCCTGCGGGATGCATCCTCTCGCACGTGTTTTTGCTCGACTAGCCTGCGGGATGCATCCTCTCGCACGTGTTTTTACTCGGCTAGCCTGCGGGATGCATCCTCTCGCACGTGTTTTTCCTCGACTAGCCATGCGCATCCCAAAAAACCTGCGCATGCGCATCCCACAAAACCTCGCACGTGTTTTTACTCGACTAGCCTGCGGGATGCATCCTCTCGCACGTGTTTTTACTCGACTAGCCTGCGGGATGCATCCTCTCGCACGTGTTTTTGCTCGACTAGCCTGCGGGATGCATCCTCTCGCACGTGTTTTTACTCGACTAGCCTGCGGGATGCATCCTCTCGCACGTGTTTTTGCTCGACTAGCCATGCGCATCCCAAAAAACCTGCGCATGCGCATCCCAAAAAACCTGCGCATGCGCATCCCACAAAACCTACGCATGCGCATCCCACAAAACCTCGCACGTGTTTTTACTCAACTAGCCTGCGGGATGCATCCTCTCGCACGTATTTTTACTCGACTAGCCTGCGGGATGCATCCTCTCGCACGTGTTTTTCCTCGACTAGCCATGCGCATCCCAAAAAACCTGCGCATGCGCATCCCAAAAAACCTGCGCATGCGCATCCCACAAAACCTGCGCATGCGCATCCCACAAAACCTCGCACGTGTTTTTACTCGACTAGCCTGCGGGATTCATCCTCTCGCACGTGTTTTTGCTCGACTAGCCTGCGGGATGCATCCTCTCGCACGTGTTTTTACTCGGCTAGCCTGCGGGATGCATCCTCTCGCACGTGTTTTTCCTCGACTAGCCATGCGCATCCTAAAAAATCTGCGCATGCGCATCCCAAAAAACCTGCGCATGCGCATCCCACAAAACCTGCGCATGCGCATCCCACAAAACCTCGCACGTGTTTTTACTCGACTAGCCTGCGGGATTCATCCTCTCGCACGTGTTTTTGCTCGACTAGCCTGCGGGATGCATCCTCACGCACGTGTTTTTGCTCGACTAGCCTGCGGGACGCATCCTCTCGCACGTGTTTTTACTCGACTAGCCTGCGGGATGCATCCTCTCGCACGTGTTTTTGCTCGACTAGCCATGCGCATCCCAAAAAACCTGCGCATGCGCATCCCACAAAACCTGCGCATGCGCATCCCACAAAACCTCGCACGTGTTTTTACTCGACTAGCCTGCGGGATGCATCCTCTCGCACGTGTTTCTACTCGACTAGCCTGCGGGATGCATCCTCTCGCACGTGTTTTTGCTCGACTAGCCATGCGCATCCCAAAAAACCTGCGCATGCGCATCCCACAAAACCTCGCACGTGTTTGTGCTCGACTAGCCTGCGGGATGCATCCTCTCGCACGTGTTTCTACTCGACTAGCCTGCGGGATGCATCCTCTCGCACGTGTTTTTGCTCGACTAGCCATGCGCATCCCAAAAAACCTGCGCATGCGCATCCCACAAAACCTCGCACGTGTTTGTGCTCGACTAGCCTGCGGGATGCATCCTCTCACACGTGTTTTTGCTCGACTAGCCTGCGGGATGCATCCTCTCGCACGTGTTTTTCCTCGACTAGCCATGCGCATCCCAAAAAACCTGCGCATGCGCATCCCAAAAAACCTGCGCATGCGCATCCCACAAAACCTGCGCATGCGCATCCCACAAAACCTCGCACGTGTTTTTACTCGACTAGCCTGCGGGATTCATCCTCTCGCACGTGTTTTTACTCGGCTAGCCTGCGGGATGCATCCTCTCGCACGTGTTTTTCCTCGACTAGCCATGCGCATCCCAAAAAACCTGCGCATGCGCATCCCAAAAAACCTGCGCATGCGCATCCCACAAAACCTGCGCATGCGCATCCCACAAAACCTCGCACGTGTTTTTACTCGACTAGCCTGCGGGATTCATCCTCTCGCACGTGTTTTTGCTCGGCTAGCCTGCGGGATGCATCCTCTCGCACGTGTTTTTGCTCGACTAGCCATGCGCATCCCAAAAAACCTGCGCATGCGCATCCCAAAAAACCTGCGCATGCGCATCCCACAAAACCTCGCACGTGTTTGTGCTCGACTAGCCTGCGGGATGCATCCTCTCACACGTGTTTTTGCTCGACTAGCCTGCGGGATGCATCCTCTCGCACGTGTTTTTACTCGACTAGCCTGCGGGATGCATCCTCTCGCACGTGTTTTTGCTCGACTAGCCTGCGGGATGCATCCTCTCGCACGTGTTTTTGCTCGACTAGCCATGCGCATCCCAAAAAACCTGCGCATGCGCATCCCACAAAACCTCGCACGTGTTTTTACTCGAGTAGCCTGCGGGATGCATCCTCTCGCACGTGTTTCTACTCGACTAGCCTGCGGGATGCATCCTCTCGCACGTGTTTTTGCTCGACTAGCCATGCGCATCCCAAAAAACCTGCGCATGCGCATCCCACAAAACCTCGCACGTGTTTGTGCTCGACTAGCCTGCGGGATGCATCCTCTCACACGTGTTTTTGCTCGACTAGCCTGCGGGATGCATCCTCTCGCACGTGTTTTTACTCGACTAGCCTGCGGGATGCATCCTCTCGCACGTGTTTTTGCTCGACTAGCCTGCGGTATGCATCCTCTCGCACGTGTTTTTGCTCGACTAGCCATGCGCATCCCAAAAAACCTGCGCATGCGCATCCCACAAAACCTGCGCATGCGCATCCCACAAAACCTCGCACGTGTTTTTACTCGACTAGCCTGCGGGATGCATCCTCTCGCACGTGTTTTTACTCGACTAGCCTGCGGGATGCATCCTCTCGCACGTGTTTTTGCTCGACTAGCCATGCGCATCCCAAAAAACCTGCGCATGCGCATCCCAAAAAACCTGCGCATGCGCATCCCACAAAACCTACGCAAGCGCATCCCACAAAACCTCGCACGTGTTTTTACTCAACTAGCCTGCGGGATGCATCCTCTCGCACGTGTTTTTCCTCGACTAGCCATGCGCATCCCAAAAAACCTGCGCATGCGCATCCCACAAAACCTGCGCATGCGCATCCCACAAAACCTCGCACGTGTTTTTACTCGACTAGCCTGCGGGATTCATCCTCTCGCACGTGTTTTTGCTCGACTAGCCTGCGGGATGCATCCTCTCGCACGTGTTTTTACTCGGCTAGCCTGCGGGATGCATCCTCTCGCACGTGTTTTTCCTCGACTAGCCATGCGCATCCCAAAAAACCTGCGCATGCGCATCCCACAAAACCTGCGCATGCGCATCCCACAAAACCTCGCACGTGTTTTTACTCGACTAGCCTGCGGGATGCATCCTCTCGCACGTGTTTTTGCTCGACTAGCCATGCGCATCCCAAAAAACCTGCGCATGCGCATCCCACAAAACCTGCGCATGCGCATCCCACAAAACCTCGCACGTGTTTTTACTCGACTAGCCTGCGGGATGCATCCTCTCGCACGTGTTTCTACTCGACTAGCCTGCGGGATGCATCCTCTCGCACGTGTTTTTGCTCGACTAGCCATGCGCATCCCAAAAAACCTGCGCATGCGCATCCCAAAAAACCTGCGCATGCGCATCCCACAAAACCTCGCACGTGTTTGTGCTCGACTAACCTGCGGGATGCATCCTCTCACACGTGTTTTTGCTCGACTAGCCTGCGGGATGCATCCTCTCGCACGTGTTTTTACTCGACTAGCCTGCGGGATGCATCCTCTCGCACGTGTTTTTCCTCGACTAGCCATGCGCATCCCAAAAAACCTGCGCATGCGCATCCCACAAAACCTGCGCATGCGCATCCCACAAAACCTCGCACGTGTTTTTACTCGACTAGCCTGCGGGATGCATCCTCTCGCACGTGTTTTTACTCGACTAGCCTGCGGGATGCATCCTCTCGCACGAGTTTTTACTCGACTAGCCTGCGGGATGCATCCTCTCGCACGTGTTTTTGCTCGACTAGCCATGCGCATCCCAAAAAACCTGCGCATGCGCATCCCAAAAAACCTGCGCATGCGCATCCCAAAAAACCTGCGCATGCGCATCCCACAAAACCTACGCAAGCGCATCCCACAAAACCTCGCACGTGTTTTTATTCAACTAGCCTGCGGGATGCATCCTCTCGCACGTGTTTTTCCTCGACTAGCCATGCGCATCCCAAAAAACCTGCGCATGCGCATCCCACAAAACCTGCGCATGCGCATCCCACAAAACCTGCGCATGCGCATCCCACAAAACCTCGCACGTGTTTTTACTCGACTAGCCTGCGGGATTCATCCTCTCGCACGTGTTTTTGCTCGACTAGCCTGCGGGATGCATCCTCTCGCACGTGTTTTTCCTCGACTAGCCATGCGCATCCCAAAAAACCTGCGCATGCGCATCCCAAAAAACCTGCGCATGCGCATCCCACAAAACCTGCGCATGCGCATCCCACAAAACCTCGCACGTGTTTTTACTCGACTAGCCTGCGGGATTCATCCTCTCGCACGTGTTTTTGCTCGACTAGCCTGCGGGATGCATCCTGTCGCACGTGTTTTTGCTCGACTAGCCATGCGCATCCCAAAAAACCTGCGCATGCGCATCCCAAAAAACCTGCGCATGCGCATCCCACAAAACCTCGCACGTGTTTGTGCTCGACTAGCCTGCGGGATGCATCCTCTCACACGTGTTTTTGCTCGACTAGCCTGCGGGATGCATCCTCTCGCACGTGTTTTTACTCGACTAGCCTGCGGGATGCATCCTCTCGCACGTGTTTTTGCTCGACTAGCCTGCGGGATGCATCCTCTCGCACGTGTTTTTGCTCGACTAGCCATGCGCATCCCAAAAAACCTGCGCATGCGCATCCCACAAAACCTCGCACGTGTTTTTACTCGACTAGCCTGCGGGATGCATCCTCTCGCACGTGTTTCTACTCGACTAGCCTGCGGGATGCATCCTCTCGCACGTGTTTTTGCTCGACTAGCCATGCGCATCCCAAAAAACCTGCGCATGCGCATCCCAAAAAACCTGCGCATGCGCATCCCACAAAACCTCGCACGTGTTTGTGCTCGACTAACCTGCGGGATGCATTCTCTCACACGTGTTTTTGCTCGACTAGCCTGCGGGATGCATCCTCTCGCACGTGTTTTTACTCGACTAGCCTGCGGGATGCATCCTCTCGCACGTGTTTTTCCTCGACTAGCCATGCGCATCCCAAAAAACCTGCGCATGCGCATCCCAAAAAACCTGCGCATGCGCATCCCACAAAACCTGCGCATGCGCATCCCACAAAACCTCGCACGTGTTTTTGCTCGACTAGCCTGCGGGATGCATCCTCTCGCACGTGTTTTTGCTCGACTAGCCTGCGGGATGCATCCTCTCGCACGTGTTTTTACTCGGCTAGCCTGCGGGATGCATCCTCTCGCACGTGTTTTTGCTCGACTAGCCATGCGCATCCCAAAAAACCTGCGCATGCGCATCCCAAAAAACCTGCGCATGCGCATCCCAAAAAACCTGCGCATGCGCATCCCACAAAACCTACGCAAGCGCATCCCACAAAACCTCGCACGTGTTTTTATTCAACTAGCCTGCGGGATGCATCCTCTCGCACGTGTTTTTCCTCGACTAGCCATGCGCATCCCAAAAAACCTGCGCATGCGCATCCCAAAAAACCTGCGCATGCGCATCCCACAAAACCTGCGCATGCGCATCCCACAAACCCTGCGCATGCGCATCCCACAAAACCTGCGCATGCGCATCCCACAAAACCTCGCACGTGTTTTTACTCGACTAGCCTGCGGGATTCATCCTCTCGCACGTGTTTTTGCTCGACTAGCCTGCGGGATGCATCCTCTCGCACGTGTTTTTCCTCGACTAGCCATGCGCATCCCAAAAAACCTGCGCATGCGCATCCCAAAAAACCTGCGCATGCGCATCCCACAAAACCTGCGCATGCGCATCCCACAAAACCTCGCACGTGTTTTTACTCGACTAGCCTGCGGGATTCATCCTCTCGCACGTGTTTTTGCTCGACTAGCCTGCGGGATGCATCCTGTCGCACGTGTTTTTGCTCGACTAGCCATGCGCATCCCAAAAAACCTGCGCATGCGCATCCCAAAAAACCTGCGCATGCGCATCCCACAAAACCTCGCACGTGTTTGTGCTCGACTAGCCTGCGGGATGCATCCTCTCACACGTGTTTTTGCTCGACTAGCCTGCGGGATGCATCCTCTCGCACGTGTTTTTACTCGACTAGCCTGCGGGATGCATCCTCTCGCACGTGTTTTTGCTCGACTAGCCTGCGGGATGCATCCTCTCGCACGTGTTTTTGCTCGACTAGCCATGCGCATCCCAAAAAACCTGCGCATGCGCATCCCACAAAACCTCGCACGTGTTTTTACTCGACTAGCCTGCGGGATGCATCCTCTCGCACGTGTTTCTACTCGACTAGCCTGCGGGATGCATCCTCTCGCACGTGTTTTTGCTCGACTAGCCATGCGCATCCCAAAAAACCTGCGCATGCGCATCCCACAAAACCTCGCACGTGTTTGTGCTCGACTAGCCTGCGGGATGCATCCTCTCACACGTGTTTTTGCTCGACTAGCCTGCGGGATGCATCCTCTCGCACGTGTTTTTACTCGACTAGCCTGCGGGATGCATCCTCTCGCACGTGTTTTTGCTCGACTAGCCTGCGGTATGCATCCTCTCGCACGTGTTTTTGCTCGACTAGCCATGCGCATCCCAAAAAACCTGCGCATGCGCATCCCACAAAACCTGCGCATGCGCATCCCACAAAACCTCGCACGTGTTTTTACTCGACTAGCCTGCGGGATGCATCCTCTCGCACGTGTTTTTACTCGACTAGCCTGCGGGATGCATCCTCTCGCACGTGTTTTTGCTCGACTAGCCATGCGCATCCCAAAAAACCTGCGCATGCGCATCCCAAAAAACCTGCGCATGCGCATCCCACAAAACCTACGCAAGCGCATCACACAAAACCTCGCACGTGTTTTTACTCAACTAGCCTGCGGGATGCATCCTCTCGCACGTGTTTTTCCTCGACTAGCCATGCCCATCCCAAAAATCCTGCGCATGCGCATCCCAAAAAACCTGCGCATGCGCATCCCACAAAACCTGCGCATGCTCATCCCACAAAACCTCGCACGTGTTTTTACTCGACTAGCCTGCGGGATTCATCCTCTCGCACGTGTTTTTGCTCGACTAGCCTGCCGGATGCATCCTCTCGCACGTGTTTTTACTCGGCTAGCCTGCGGGATGCATCCTCTCGCACGTGTTTTTCCTCGACTAGCCATGCGCATCCCAAAAAACCTGCGCATGCGCATCCCAAAAAACCTGCGCATGCGCATCCCACAAAACCTGCGCATGCGCATCCCACAAAACCTCGCACGTGTTTTTACTCGACTAGCCTGCGGGATTCATCCTCTCGCACGTGTTTTTGCTCGACTAGCCTGCGGGATGCATCCTCTCGCACGTGTTTTTGCTCGACTAGCCATGCGCATCCCAAAAAACCTGCGCATGCGCATCCCAAAAAATCTGCGCATGCGCATCCCACAAAACCTGCGCATGCGCATCCCACAAAACCTCGCACGTGTTTTTACTCGACTAGCCTGCGGGATGCATCCTCTCGCACGTGTTTTTACTCGACTAGCCTGCGGGTTGCATCCTCTCGCACGTGTTTTTGCTCGACTAGCCATGCGCATCCCAAAAAACCTGCGCATGCGCATCCCACAAAACCTACGCAAGCGCATCACACAAAACCTCGCACGTGTTTTTACTCAACTAGCCTGCGGGATGCATCCTCTCGCACGTGTTTTTCCTCGACTAGCCATGCGCATCCCAAAAAACCTGCGCATGCGCATCCCACAAAACCTGCGCATGCTCATCCCACAAAACCTCGCACGTGTTTTTACTCGACTAGCCTGCGGGATTCATCCTCTCGCACGTGTTTTTACTCGACTAGCCTGCGGGATGCATCCTCTCGCACGTGTTTCTACTCGACTAGCCTGCGGGATGCATCCTCTCGCACGTGTTTTTGCTCGACTAGCCATGCGCATCCCAAAAAACCTGCGCATGCGCATCCCACAAAACCTCGCACGTGTTTGTGCTCGACTAGCCTGCGGGATGCATCCTCTCACACGTGTTTTTGCTCGACTAGCCTGCGGGATGCATCCTCTCGCACGTGTTTTTGCTCGACTAGCCATGCGCATCCCAAAAAACCTGCGCATGCGCATCCCACAAAACCTGCGCATGCGCATCCCACAAAACCTCGCACGTGTTTTTACTCGACTAGCCTGCGGGATGCATCCTCTCGCACGTGTTTTTACTCGACTAGCCTGCGGGATGCATCCTCTCGCACGTGTTTCTACTCGACTAGCCTGCGGGATGCATCCTCTCGCACGTGTTTTTGCTCGACTAGCCATGCGCATCCCAAAAAACCTGCGCATGCGCATCCCACAAAACCTCGCACGTGTTTGTGCTCGACTAGCCTGCGGGATGCATCCTCTCACACGTGTTTTTGCTCGACTAGCCTGCGGGATGCATCCTCTCGCACGTGTTTTTGCTCGACTAGCCATGCGCATCCCAAAAAACCTGCGCATGCGCATCCCACAAAACCTGCGCATGCGCATCCCACAAAACCTCGCACGTGTTTTTACTCGACTAGCCTGCGGGATGCATCCTCTCGCACGTGTTTTTACTCGACTAGCCTGCGGGTTGCATCCTCTCGCACGTGTTTTTGCTCGACTAGCCATGCGCATCCCAAAAAACCTGCGCATGCGCATCCCACAAAACCTACGCAAGCGCATCACACAAAACCTCGCACGTGTTTTTACTCAACTAGCCTGCGGGATGCATCCTCTCGCACGTGTTTTTCCTCGACTAGCCATGCGCATCCCAAAAAACCTGCGCATGCGCATCCCACAAAACCTGCGCATGCTCATCCCACAAAACCTCGCACGTGTTTTTACTCGACTAGCCTGCGGGATTCATCCTCTCGCACGTGTTTTTACTCGACTAGCCTGCGGGATGCATCCTCTCGCACGTGTTTCTACTCGACTAGCCTGCGGGATGCATCCTCTCGCACGTGTTTTTGCTCGACTAGCCATGCGCATCCCAAAAAACCTGCGCATGCGCATCCCACAAAACCTCGCACGTGTTTGTGCTCGACTAGCCTGCGGGATGCATCCTCTCACACGTGTTTTTGCTCGACTAGC
Organism: Lasioglossum baleicum; assembly: GCF_051020765.1. Classification (NCBI taxonomy): domain Eukaryota; kingdom Metazoa; phylum Arthropoda; class Insecta; order Hymenoptera; family Halictidae; genus Lasioglossum; species Lasioglossum baleicum. The sequence continues at coordinate 153,134 of NW_027469294.1, read as the reverse complement.
CTGCGGGATGCATCCTCTCGCACGTGTTTTTGCTCGACTAGCCATGCGCATCCCAAAAAACCTGCGCATGCGCATCCCACAAAACCTGCGCATGCGCATCCCACAAAACCTCGCACGTGTTTTTACTCGACTAGCCTGCGGGATGCATCCTCTCGCACGTGTTTTTACTCGACTAGCCTGCGGGTTGCATCCTCTCGCACGTGTTTTTGCTCGACTAGCCATGCGCATCCCAAAAAACCTGCGCATGCGCATCCCACAAAACCTACGCAAGCGCATCACACAAAACCTCGCACGTGTTTTTACTCAACTAGCCTGCGGGATGCATCCTCTCGCACGTGTTTTTCCTCGACTAGCCATGCGCATCCCAAAAAACCTGCGCATACGCATCCCACAAAACCTGCGCATGCTCATCCCACAAAACCTCGCACGTGTTTTTACTCGACTAGCCTGCGGGATTCATCCTCTCGCACGTGTTTTTGCTCGACTAGCCTGCGGGATGCATCCTCTCGCACGTGTTTTTACTCGGCTAGCCTGCGGGATGCATCCTCTCGCACGTGTTTTTCCTCGACTAGCCATGCGCATCCCAAAAAACCTGCGCATGCGCATCCCACAAAACCTCGCACGTGTTTTTACTCGACTAGCCTGCGGGATTCATCCTCTCGCACGTGTTTTTGCTCGACTAGCCTGCGGGATGCATCCTCTCGCACGTGTTTTTGCTCGACTAGCCTGCGGGATGCATCCTCTCGCACGTGTTTTTGCTCGACTAGCCATGCGCATCCCAAAAAACCTGCGCATGCGCATCCCAAAAAATCTGCGCATGCGCATCCCACAAAACCTGCGCATGCGCATCCCACAAAACCTCGCACGTGTTTGTGCTCGACTAGCCTGCGGGATGCATCCTCTCGCACGTGTTTCTACTCGACTAGCCTGCGGGATGCATCCTCTCGCACGTGTTTTTGCTCGACTAGCCATGCGCATCCCAAAAAACCTGCGCATGCGCATCCCAAAAAACCTGCGCATGCGCATCCCACAAAACCTGCGCATGCGCATCCCACAAAACCTCGCACGTGTTTTTACTCGACTAGCCTGCGGGATTCATCCTCTCGCACGTGTTTTTGCTCGACTAGCCTGCGGGATGCATCCTCTCGCACGTGTTTTTACTCGGCTAGCCTGCGGGATGCATCCTCTCGCACGTGTTTTTCCTCGACTAGCCATGCGCATCCCAAAAAACCTGCGCATGCGCATCCCAAAAAACCTGCGCATGCGCATCCCACAAAACCTGCGCATGCGCATCCCACAAAACCTCGCACGTGTTTTTACTCGACTAGCCTGCGGGATTCATCCTCTCGCACGTGTTTTTGCTCGACTAGCCTGCGGGATGCATCCTCTCGCACGTGTTTTTGCTCGACTAGCCTGCGGGACGCATCCTCTCGCACGTGTTTTTACTCGGCTAGCCTGCGGGATGCATCCTCTCACACGTGTTTTTGCTCGACTAGCCTGCGGGATGCATCCTCTCGCACGTGTTTTTACTCGACTAGCCTGCGGGATGCATCCTCTCGCACGTGTTTTTGCTCGACTAGCCTGCGGGATGCATCCTCTCGCACGTGTTTTTGCTCGACTAGCCATGCGCATCCCAAAAAACCTGCGCATGCGCATCCCACAAAACCTCGCACGTGTTTTTACTCGACTAGCCTGCGGGATGCATCCTCTCGCACGTGTTTCTACTCGACTAGCCTGCGGGATGCATCCTCTCGCACGTGTTTTTGCTCGACTAGCCATGCGCATCCCAAAAAACCTGCGCATGCGCATCCCACAAAACCTCGCACGTGTTTGTGCTCGACTAGCCTGCGGGATGCATCCTCTCACACGTGTTTTTGCTCGACTAGCCTGGGGGATGCATCCTCTCGCACGTGTTTTTACTCGACTAGCCTGCGGGATGCATCCTCTCGCACGTGTTTTTGCTCGACTAGCCTGCGGTATGCATCCTCTCGCACGTGTTTTTGCTCGACTAGCCATGCGCATCCCAAAAAACCTGCGCATGCGCATCCCACAAAACCTGCGCATGCGCATCCCACAAAACCTCGCACGTGTTTTTACTCGACTAGCCTGCGGGATGCATCCTCTCGCACGTGTTTTTACTCGACTAGCCTACGGGATGCATCCTCTCGCACGTGTTTTTGCTCGACTAGCCATGCGCATCCCAAAAAACCTGCGCATGCGCATCCCAAAAAACCTGCGCATGCGCATCCCACAAAACCTACGCAAGCGCATCCCACAAAACCTCGCACGTGTTTTTACTCAACTAGCCTGCGGGATGCATCCTCTCGCACGTATTTTTACTCGACTAGCCTGCGGGATGCATCCTCTCGCACGTGTTTTTCCTCGACTAGCCATGCGCATCCCAAAAAACCTGCGCATGCGCATCCCACAAAACCTCGCACGTGTTTTTACTCGACTAGCCTGCGGGATGCATCCTCTCGCACGTGTTTTTGCTCGACTAGCCTGCGGGATTCATCCTCTCGCACGTGTTTTTGCTCGACTAGCCTGCGGGATGCATCCTCTCGCACGTGTTTTTGCTCGACTAGCCTGCGGGATGCATCCTCTCGCACGTGTTTTTACTCGACTAGCCTGCGGGATGCATCCTCTCGCACGTGTTTTTGCTCGACTAGCCATGCGCATCCCAAAAAACCTGCGCATGCGCATCCCACAAAACCTGCGCATGCGCATCCCACAAAACCTCGCACGTGTTTTTACTCGACTAGCCTGCGGGATGCATCCTCTCGCACGTGTTTCTACTCGACTAGCCTGCGGGATGCATCCTCTCGCACGTGTTTTTGCTCGACTAGCCATGCGCATCCCAAAAAACCTGCGCATGCGCATCCCACAAAACCTCGCACGTGTTTGTGCTCGACTAGCCTGCGGGATGCATCCTCTCACACGTGTTTTTGCTCGACTAGCCTGCGGGATGCATCCTCACGCACGTGTTTTTACTCGACTAGCCTGCGGGATGCATCCTCTCGCACGTGTTTTTCCTCGACTAGCCATGCGCATCCCAAAAAACCTGCGCATGCGCATCCCAAAAAACCTGCGCATGCGCATCCCACAAAACCTGCGCATGCGCATCCCACAAAACCTCGCACGTGTTTTTACTCGACTAGCCTGCGGGATTCATCCTCTCGCACGTGTTTTTGCTCGACTAGCCTGCGGGATGCAACCTCTCGCACGTGTTTTTACTCGGCTAGCCTGCGGGATGCATCCTCTCGCACGTGTTTTTCCTCGACTAGCCATGCGCATCCCAAAAAACCTGCGCATGCGCATCCCACAAAACCTCGCACGTGTTTTTACTCGACTAGCCTGCGGGATGCATCCTCTCGCACGTGTTTTTACTCGACTAGCCTGCGGGATGCATCCTCTCGCACGTGTTTTTGCTCGACTAGCCTGCGGGATGCATCCTCTCGCACGTGTTTTTGCTCGACTAGCCTGCGGGACGCATCCTCTCGCACGTGTTTTTACTCGGCTAGCCTGCGGGATGCATCCTCTCACACGTGTTTTTGCTCGACTAGCCTGCGGGATGCATCCTCTCGCACGTGTTTTTACTCGACTAGCCTGCGGGATGCATCCTCTCGCACGTGTTTTTGCTCGACTAGCCTGCGGGATGCATCCTCTCGCACGTGTTTTTGCTCGACTAGCCATGCGCATCCCAAAAAACCTGCGCATGCGCATCCCACAAAACCTCGCACGTGTTTTTACTCGACTAGCCTGCGGGATGCATCCTCTCGCACGTGTTTCTACTCGACTAGCCTGCGGGATGCATCCTCTCGCACGTGTTTTTGCTCGACTAGCCATGCGCATCCCAAAAAACCTGCGCATGCGCATCCCACAAAACCTCGCACGTGTTTGTGCTCGACTAGCCTGCGGGATGCATCCTCTCACACGTGTTTTTGCTCGACTAGCCTGGGGGATGCATCCTCTCGCACGTGTTTTTACTCGACTAGCCTGCGGGATGCATCCTCTCGCACGTGTTTTTGCTCGACTAGCCTGCGGTATGCATCCTCTCGCACGTGTTTTTGCTCGACTAGCCATGCGCATCCCAAAAAACCTGCGCATGCGCATCCCACAAAACCTGCGCATGCGCATCCCACAAAACCTCGCACGTGTTTTTACTCGACTAGCCTGCGGGATGCATCCTCTCGCACGTGTTTTTACTCGACTAGCCTACGGGATGCATCCTCTCGCACGTGTTTTTGCTCGACTAGCCATGCGCATCCCAAAAAACCTGCGCATGCGCATCCCAAAAAACCTGCGCATGCGCATCCCACAAAACCTACGCAAGCGCATCCCACAAAACCTCGCACGTGTTTTTACTCAACTAGCCTGCGGGATGCATCCTCTCGCACGTATTTTTACTCGACTAGCCTGCGGGATGCATCCTCTCGCACGTGTTTTTCCTCGACTAGCCATGCGCATCCCAAAAAACCTGCGCATGCGCATCCCACAAAACCTCGCACGTGTTTTTACTCGACTAGCCTGCGGGATGCATCCTCTCGCACGTGTTTTTGCTCGACTAGCCTGCGGGATTCATCCTCTCGCACGTGTTTTTGCTCGACTAGCCTGCGGGATGCATCCTCTCGCACGTGTTTTTGCTCGACTAGCCTGCGGGATGCATCCTCTCGCACGTGTTTTTACTCGACTAGCCTGCGGGATGCATCCTCTCGCACGTGTTTTTGCTCGACTAGCCATGCGCATCCCAAAAAACCTGCGCATGCGCATCCCACAAAACCTGCGCATGCGCATCCCACAAAACCTCGCACGTGTTTTTACTCGACTAGCCTGCGGGATGCATCCTCTCGCACGTGTTTCTACTCGACTAGCCTGCGGGATGCATCCTCTCGCACGTGTTTTTGCTCGACTAGCCATGCGCATCCCAAAAAACCTGCGCATGCGCATCCCACAAAACCTCGCACGTGTTTGTGCTCGACTAGCCTGCGGGATGCATCCTCTCACACGTGTTTTTGCTCGACTAGCCTGCGGGATGCATCCTCACGCACGTGTTTTTACTCGACTAGCCTGCGGGATGCATCCTCTCGCACGTGTTTTTCCTCGACTAGCCATGCGCATCCCAAAAAACCTGCGCATGCGCATCCCAAAAAACCTGCGCATGCGCATCCCACAAAACCTGCGCATGCGCATCCCACAAAACCTCGCACGTGTTTTTACTCGACTAGCCTGCGGGATTCATCCTCTCGCACGTGTTTTTGCTCGACTAGCCTGCGGGATGCAACCTCTCGCACGTGTTTTTACTCGGCTAGCCTGCGGGATGCATCCTCTCGCACGTGTTTTTCCTCGACTAGCCATGCGCATCCCAAAAAACCTGCGCATGCGCATCCCACAAAACCTCGCACGTGTTTTTACTCGACTAGCCTGCGGGATGCATCCTCTCGCACGTGTTTTTACTCGACTAGCCTGCGGGATGCATCCTCTCGCACGTGTTTTTGCTCGACTAGCCTGCGGGATGCATCCTCTCGCACGTGTTTTTGCTCGACTAGCCTGCGGGACGCATCCTCTCGCACGTGTTTTTACTCGGCTAGCCTGCGGGATGCATCCTCTCACACGTGTTTTTGCTCGACTAGCCTGCGGGATGCATCCTCTCGCACGTGTTTTTACTCGACTAGCCTGCGGGATGCATCCTCTCGCACGTGTTTTTGCTCGACTAGCCTGCGGGATGCATCCTCTCGCACGTGTTTTTGCTCGACTAGCCATGCGCATCCCAAAAAACCTGCGCATGCGCATCCCACAAAACCTCGCACGTGTTTTTACTCGACTAGCCTGCGGGATGCATCCTCTCGCACGTGTTTCTACTCGACTAGCCTGCGGGATGCATCCTCTCGCACGTGTTTTTGCTCGACTAGCCATGCGCATCCCAAAAAACCTGCGCATGCGCATCCCACAAAACCTCGCACGTGTTTGTGCTCGACTAGCCTGCGGGATGCATCCTCTCACACGTGTTTTTGCTCGACTAGCCTGGGGGATGCATCCTCTCGCACGTGTTTTTACTCGACTAGCCTGCGGGATGCATCCTCTCGCACGTGTTTTTGCTCGACTAGCCTGCGGTATGCATCCTCTCGCACGTGTTTTTGCTCGACTAGCCATGCGCATCCCAAAAAACCTGCGCATGCGCATCCCACAAAACCTGCGCATGCGCATCCCACAAAACCTCGCACGTGTTTTTACTCGACTAGCCTGCGGGATGCATCCTCTCGCACGTGTTTTTACTCGACTAGCCTACGGGATGCATCCTCTCGCACGTGTTTTTGCTCGACTAGCCATGCGCATCCCAAAAAACCTGCGCATGCGCATCCCAAAAAACCTGCGCATGCGCATCCCACAAAACCTACGCAAGCGCATCCCACAAAACCTCGCACGTGTTTTTACTCAACTAGCCTGCGGGATGCATCCTCTCGCACGTATTTTTACTCGACTAGCCTGCGGGATGCATCCTCTCGCACGTGTTTTTCCTCGACTAGCCATGCGCATCCCAAAAAACCTGCGCATGCGCATCCCACAAAACCTCGCACGTGTTTTTACTCGACTAGCCTGCGGGATGCATCCTCTCGCACGTGTTTTTGCTCGACTAGCCTGCGGGATTCATCCTCTCGCACGTGTTTTTGCTCGACTAGCCTGCGGGATGCATCCTCTCGCACGTGTTTTTGCTCGACTAGCCTGCGGGATGCATCCTCTCGCACGTGTTTTTACTCGACTAGCCTGCGGGATGCATCCTCTCGCACGTGTTTTTGCTCGACTAGCCATGCGCATCCCAAAAAACCTGCGCATGCGCATCCCACAAAACCTGCGCATGCGCATCCCACAAAACCTCGCACGTGTTTTTACTCGACTAGCCTGCGGGATGCATCCTCTCGCACGTGTTTCTACTCGACTAGCCTGCGGGATGCATCCTCTCGCACGTGTTTTTGCTCGACTAGCCATGCGCATCCCAAAAAACCTGCGCATGCGCATCCCACAAAACCTCGCACGTGTTTGTGCTCGACTAGCCTGCGGGATGCATCCTCTCACACGTGTTTTTGCTCGACTAGCCTGCGGGATGCATCCTCACGCACGTGTTTTTACTCGACTAGCCTGCGGGATGCATCCTCTCGCACGTGTTTTTCCTCGACTAGCCATGCGCATCCCAAAAAACCTGCGCATGCGCATCCCAAAAAACCTGCGCATGCGCATCCCACAAAACCTGCGCATGCGCATCCCACAAAACCTCGCACGTGTTTTTACTCGACTAGCCTGCGGGATTCATCCTCTCGCACGTGTTTTTGCTCGACTAGCCTGCGGGATGCAACCTCTCGCACGTGTTTTTACTCGGCTAGCCTGCGGGATGCATCCTCTCGCACGTGTTTTTCCTCGACTAGCCATGCGCATCCCAAAAAACCTGCGCATGCGCATCCCACAAAACCTCGCACGTGTTTTTACTCGACTAGCCTGCGGGATGCATCCTCTCGCACGTGTTTTTACTCGACTAGCCTGCGGGATGCATCCTCTCGCACGTGTTTTTGCTCGACTAGCCTGCGGGATGCATCCTCTCGCACGTGTTTTTACTCGACTAGCCTGCGGGATGCATCCTCTCGCACGTGTTTTTGCTCGACTAGCCATGCGCATCCCAAAAAACCTGCGCATGCGCATCCCAAAAAACCTGCGCATGCGCATCCCACAAAACCTACGCATGCGCATCCCACAAAACCTCGCACGTGTTTTTACTCAACTAGCCTGCGGGATGCATCCTCTCGCACGTATTTTTACTCGACTAGCCTGCGGGATGCATCCTCTCGCACGTGTTTTTCCTCGACTAGCCATGCGCATCCCAAAAAACCTGCGCATGCGCATCCCACAAAACCTCGCACGTGTTTTTACTCGACTAGCCTGCGGGATTCATCCTCTCGCACGTGTTTTTGCTCGACTAGCCTGCGGGATGCATCCTCTCGCACGTGTTTTTACTCGGCTAGCCTGCGGGATGCATCCTCTCGCACGTGTTTTTCCTCGACTAGCCATGCGCATCCCACAAAACCTGCGCATGCGCATCCCACAAAACCTCGCACGTGTTTTTACTCGACTAGCCTGCGGGATTCATCCTCTCGCACGTGTTTTTGCTCGACTAGCCTGCGGGATGCATCCTCTCGCACGTGTTTTTACTCGGCTAGCCTGCGGGATGCATCCTCTCGCACGTGTTTTTCCTCGACTAGCCATGCGCATCCCAAATAACCTGCGCATGCGCATCCCAAAAAACCTGCGCATGCGCATCCCACAAAACCTGCGCATGCGCATCCCACAAAACCTCGCACGTGTTTTTACTCGACCAGCCTGCGGGATGCATCCTCTCGCACGTGTTTTTGCTCGACTAGCCTGCGGTATGCATCCTCTCGCACGTGTTTTTGCTCGACTAGCCATGCGCATCCCAAAAAACCTGCGCATGCGCATCCCACAAAACCTGCGCATGCGCATCCCACAAAACCTGCGCATGCGCATCCCACAAAACCTCGCACGTGTTTTTACTCGACTAGCCTGCGGGATGCATCCTCTCGCACGTGTTTTTGCTCGACTAGCCTGCGGGATTCATCCTCTCGCACGTGTTTTTGCTCGACTAGCCTGCGGGATGCATCCTCTCGCACGTGTTTTTGCTCGACTAGCCTGCGGGATGCATCCTCTCGCACGTGTTTTTGCTCGACTAGCCTGCGGGATGCATCCTCTCGCACGTGTTTTTACTCGACTAGCCTGCGGGATGCATCCTCTCGCACGTGTTTTTGCTCGACTAGCCTGCGGGATGCATCCTCTCGCACGTGTTTTTGCTCGACTAGCCATGCGCATCCCAAAAAACCTGCGCATGCGCATCCCACAAAACCTCGCTCGTGTTTTTACTCGAGTAGCCTGCGGGATGCATCCTCTCGCACGTGTTTCTACTCGACTAGCCTGCGGGATGCATCCTCTCGCACGTGTTTTTGCTCGACTAGCCATGCGCATCCCAAAAAACCTGCGCATGCGCATCCCACAAAACCTCGCACGTGTTTGTGCTCGACTAGCCTGCGGGATGCATCCTCTCACACGTGTTTTTGCTCGACTAGCCTGCGGGATGCATCCTCTCGCACGTGTTTTTGCTCGACTAGCCTGCGGTATGCATCCTCTCGCACGTGTTTTTGCTCGACTAGCCATGCGCATCCCAAAAAACCTGCGCATGCGCATCCCACAAAACCTGCGCATGCGCATCCCACAAAACCTCGCACGTGTTTTTGCTCGACTAGCCTGCGGGATGCATCCTCTCGCACGTGTTTTTACTCGACTAGCCTGCGGGATGCATCCTCTCGCACGTGTTTTTGCTCGACTAGCCATGCGCATCCCAAAAAACCTGCGCATGCGCATCCCAAAAAACCTGCGCATGCGCATCCCACAAAACCTACGCAAGCGCATCCCACAAAACCTCGCACGTGTTTTTACTCAACTAGCCTGCGGGATGCATCCTCTCGCACGTGTTTTTCCTCGACTAGCCATGCGCAACCCAAAAAACCTGCGCATGCGCATCCCAAAAAACCTGCGCATGCGCATCCCACAAAACCTGCGCATGCGCATCCCACAAAACCTCGCACGTGTTTTTACTCGACTAGCCTGCGGGATTCATCCTCTCGCACGTGTTTTTGCTCGACTAGCCTGCGGGATGCATCCTCTCGCACGTGTTTTTACTCGGCTAGCCTGCGGGATGCATCCTCTCGCACGTGTTTTTCCTCGACTAGCCATGCGCATCCCAAAAAACCTGCGCATGCGCATCCCACAAAACCTGCGCATGCGCATCCCACAAAACCTCGCACGTGTTTTTACTCGACTAGCCTGCGGGATGCATCCTCTCGCACGTGTTTTTGCTCGACTAGCCATGCGCATCCCAAAAAACCTGCGCATGCGCATCCCACAAAACCTGCGCATGCGCATCCCACAAAACCTCGCACGTGTTTTTACTCGACTAGCCTGCGGGATGCATCCTCTCGCACGTGTTTCTACTCGACTAGCCTGCGGGATGCATCCTCTCGCACGTGTTTTTGCTCGACTAGCCATGCGCATCCCAAAAAACCTGCGCATGCGCATCCCAAAAAACCTGCGCATGCGCATCCCACAAAACCTCGCACGTGTTTGTGCTCGACTAACCTGCGGGATGCATCCTCTCACACGTGTTTTTGCTCGACTAGCCTGCGGGATGCATCCTCTCGCACGTGTTTTTACTCGACTAGCCTGCGGGATGCATCCTCTCGCACGTGTTTTTCCTCGACTAGCCATGCGCATCCCAAAAAACCTGCGCATGCGCATCCCAAAAAACCTGCGCATGCGCATCCCAAAAAACCTGCGCATGCGCATCCCACAAAACCTGCGCATGCGCATCCCACAAAACCTCGCACGTGTTTTTGCTCGACTAGCCTGCGGGATGCATCCTCTCGCACGTGTTTTTGCTCGACTAGCCTGCGGGATGCATCCTCTCGCACGTGTTTTTACTCGGCTAGCCTGCGGGATGCATCCTCTCGCACGTGTTTTTGCTCGACTAGCCATGCGCATCCCAAAAAACCTGCGCATGCGCATCCCAAAAAACCTGCGCATGCGCATCCCAAAAAACCTGCGCATGCGCATCCCACAAAACCTACGCAAGCGCATCCCACAAAACCTCGCACGTGTTTTTATTCAACTAGCCTGCGGGATGCATCCTCTCGCACGTGTTTTTCCTCGACTAGCCATGCGCATCCCAAAAAACCTGCGCATGCGCATCCCACAAAACCTCGCACGTGTTTGTGCTCGACTAGCCTGCGGGATGCATCCTCTCACACGTGTTTTTGCTCGACTAGCCTGCGGGATGCATCCTCTCGCACGTGTTTTTACTCGACTAGCCTGCGGGATGCATCCTCTCGCACGTGTTTTTCCTCGACTAGCCATGCGCATCCCAAAAAACCTGCGCATGCGCATCCCAAAAAACCTGCGCATGCGCATCCCACAAAACCTGCGCATGCGCATCCCACAAAACCTCGCACGTGTTTTTGCTCGACTAGCCTGCGGGATGCATCCTCTCGCACGTGTTTTTGCTCGACTAGCCTGCGGGATGCATCCTCTCGCACGTGTTTTTACTCGGCTAGCCTGCGGGATGCATCCTCTCGCACGTGTTTTTGCTCGACTAGCCATGCGCATCCCAAAAAACCTGCGCATGCGCATCCCAAAAAACCTGCGCATGCGCATCCCAAAAAACCTGCGCATGCGCATCCCACAAAACCTACGCAAGCGCATCCCACAAAACCTCGCACGTGTTTTTATTCAACTAGCCTGCGGGATGCATCCTCTCGCACGTGTTTTTCCTCGACTAGCCATGCGCATCCCAAAAAACCTGCGCATGCGCATCCCAAAAAACCTGCGCATGCGCATCCCACAAAACCTGCGCATGCGCATCCCACAAAACCTGCGCATGCGCATCCCACAAAACCTCGCACGTGTTTTTACTCGACTAGCCTGCGGGATTCATCCTCTCGCACGTGTTTTTGCTCGACTAGCCTGCGGGATGCATCCTCTCGCACGTGTTTTTCCTCGACTAGCCATGCGCATCCCAAAAAACCTGCGCATGCGCATCCCAAAAAACCTGCGCATGCGCATCCCACAAAACCTGCGCATGCGCATCCCAAAAAACCTGCGCATGCGCATCCCACAAAACCTGCGCATGCGCATCCCACAAAACCTCGCACGTGTTTTTGCTCGACTAGCCTGCGGGATGCATCCTCTCGCACGTGTTTTTGCTCGACTAGCCTGCGGGATGCATCCTCTCGCACGTGTTTTTACTCGGCTAGCCTGCGGGATGCATCCTCTCGCACGTGTTTTTGCTCGACTAGCCATGCGCATCCCAAAAAACCTGCGCATGCGCATCCCAAAAAACCTGCGCATGCGCATCCCAAAAAACCTGCGCATGCGCATCCCACAAAACCTACGCAAGCGCATCCCACAAAACCTCGCACGTGTTTTTATTCAACTAGCCTGCGGGATGCATCCTCTCGCACGTGTTTTTCCTCGACTAGCCATGCGCATCCCAAAAAACCTGCGCATGCGCATCCCAAAAAACCTGCGCATGCGCATCCCACAAAACCTGCGCATGCGCATCCCACAAAACCTGCGCATGCGCATCCCACAAAACCTCGCACGTGTTTTTACTCGACTAGCCTGCGGGATTCATCCTCTCGCACGTGTTTTTGCTCGACTAGCCTGCGGGATGCATCCTCTCGCACGTGTTTTTCCTCGACTAGCCATGCGCATCCCAAAAAACCTGCGCATGCGCATCCCAAAAAACCTGCGCATGCGCATCCCACAAAACCTGCGCATGCGCATCCCACAAAACCTCGCACGTGTTTTTACTCGACTAGCCTGCGGGATTCATCCTCTCGCACGTGTTTTTGCTCGACTAGCCTGCGGGATGCATCCTGTCGCACGTGTTTTTGCTCGACTAGCCATGCGCATCCCCAAAACCTGCGCATGCGCATCCCAAAAAACCTGCGCATGCGCATCCCAAAAAACCTGCGCATGCGCATCCCACAAAACCTCGCACGTGTTTGTGCTCGACTAGCCTGCGGGATGCATCCTCTCACACGTGTTTTTGCTCGACTAGCCTGCGGGATGCATCCTCTCGCACGTGTTTTTACTCGACTAGCCTGCGGGATGCATCCTCTCGCACGTGTTTTTGCTCGACTAGCCTGCGGGATGCATCCTCTCGCACGTGTTTTTGCTCGACTAGCCATGCGCATCCCAAAAAACCTGCGCATGCGCATCCCACAAAACCTCGCACGTGTTTTTACTCGACTAGCCTGCGGGATGCATCCTCTCGCACGTGTTTCTACTCGACTAGCCTGCGGGATGCATCCTCTCGCACGTGTTTTTGCTCGACTAGCCATGCGCATCCCAAAAAACCTGCGCATGCGCATCCCACAAAACCTCGCACGTGTTTGTGCTCGACTAGCCTGCGGGATGCATCCTCTCACACGTGTTTTTGCTCGACTAGCCTGCGGGATGCATCCTCTCGCACGTGTTTTTACTCGACTAGCCTGCGGGATGCATCCTCTCGCACGTGTTTTTGCTCGACTAGCCTGCGGTATGCATCCTCTCGCACGTGTTTTTGCTCGACTAGCCATGCGCATCCCAAAAAACCTGCGCATGCGCATCCCACAAAACCTGCGCATGCGCATCCCACAAAACCTCGCACGTGTTTTTACTCGACTAGCCTGCGGGATGCATCCTCTCGCACGTGTTTTTACTCGACTAGCCTGCGGGATGCATCCTCTCGCACGTGTTTTTGCTCGACTAGCCATGCGCATCCCAAAAAACCTGCGCATGCGCATCCCAAAAAACCTGCGCATGCGCATCCCACAAAACCTACGCAAGCGCATCACACAAAACCTCGCACGTGTTTTTACTCAACTAGCCTGCGGGATGCATCCTCTCGCACGTGTTTTTCCTCGACTAGCCATGCCCATCCCAAAAATCCTGCGCATGCGCATCCCAAAAAACCTGCGCATGCGCATCCCACAAAACCTGCGCATGCTCATCCCACAAAACCTCGCACGTGTTTTTACTCGACTAGCCTGCGGGATTCATCCTCTCGCACGTGTTTTTGCTCGACTAGCCTGCCGGATGCATCCTCTCGCACGTGTTTTTACTCGGCTAGCCTGCGGGATGCATCCTCTCGCACGTGTTTTTCCTCGACTAGCCATGCGCATCCCAAAAAACCTGCGCATGCGCATCCCAAAAAACCTGCGCATGCGCATCCCACAAAACCTGCGCATGCGCATCCCACAAAACCTCGCACGTGTTTTTACTCGACTAGCCTGCGGGATTCATCCTCTCGCACGTGTTTTTGCTCGACTAGCCTGCGGGATGCATCCTCTCGCACGTGTTTTTGCTCGACTAGCCATGCGCATCCCAAAAAACCTGCGCATGCGCATCCCAAAAAATCTGCGCATGCGCATCCCACAAAACCTGCGCATGCGCATCCCACAAAACCTCGCACGTGTTTTTACTCGACTAGCCTGCGGGATGCATCCTCTCGCACGTGTTTTTACTCGACTAGCCTGCGGGTTGCATCCTCTCGCACGTGTTTTTGCTCGACTAGCCATGCGCATCCCAAAAAACCTGCGCATGCGCATCCCACAAAACCTACGCAAGCGCATCACACAAAACCTCGCACGTGTTTTTACTCAACTAGCCTGCGGGATGCATCCTCTCGCACGTGTTTTTCCTCGACTAGCCATGCGCATCCCAAAAAACCTGCGCATGCGCATCCCACAAAACCTGCGCATGCTCATCCCACAAAACCTCGCACGTGTTTTTACTCGACTAGCCTGCGGGATTCATCCTCTCGCACGTGTTTTTACTCGACTAGCCTGCGGGATGCATCCTCTCGCACGTGTTTCTACTCGACTAGCCTGCGGGATGCATCCTCTCGCACGTGTTTTTGCTCGACTAGCCATGCGCATCCCAAAAAACCTGCGCATGCGCATCCCACAAAACCTCGCACGTGTTTGTGCTCGACTAGCCTGCGGGATGCATCCTCTCACACGTGTTTTTGCTCGACTAGCCTGCGGGATGCATCCTCTCGCACGTGTTTTTGCTCGACTAGCCATGCGCATCCCAAAAAACCTGCGCATGCGCATCCCACAAAACCTGCGCATGCGCATCCCACAAAACCTCGCACGTGTTTTTACTCGACTAGCCTGCGGGATGCATCCTCTCGCACGTGTTTTTACTCGACTAGCCTGCGGGATGCATCCTCTCGCACGTGTTTCTACTCGACTAGCCTGCGGGATGCATCCTCTCGCACGTGTTTTTGCTCGACTAGCCATGCGCATCCCAAAAAACCTGCGCATGCGCATCCCACAAAACCTCGCACGTGTTTGTGCTCGACTAGCCTGCGGGATGCATCCTCTCACACGTGTTTTTGCTCGACTAGCCTGCGGGATGCATCCTCTCGCACGTGTTTTTGCTCGACTAGCCATGCGCATCCCAAAAAACCTGCGCATGCGCATCCCACAAAACCTGCGCATGCGCATCCCACAAAACCTGCGCATGCGCATCCCACAAAACCTCGCACGTGTTTTTACTCGACTAGCCTGCGGGATTCATCCTCTCGCACGTGTTTTTGCTCGACTAGCCTGCGGGATGCATCCTCTCGCACGTGTTTTTCCTCGACTAGCCATGCGCATCCCAAAAAACCTGCGCATGCGCATCCCAAAAAACCTGCGCATGCGCATCCCACAAAACCTGCGCATGCGCATCCCAAAAAACCTGCGCATGCGCATCCCACAAAACCTGCGCATGCGCATCCCACAAAACCTCGCACGTGTTTTTGCTCGACTAGCCTGCGGGATGCATCCTCTCGCACGTGTTTTTGCTCGACTAGCCTGCGGGATGCATCCTCTCGCACGTGTTTTTACTCGGCTAGCCTGCGGGATGCATCCTCTCGCACGTGTTTTTGCTCGACTAGCCATGCGCATCCCAAAAAACCTGCGCATGCGCATCCCAAAAAACCTGCGCATGCGCATCCCAAAAAACCTGCGCATGCGCATCCCACAAAACCTACGCAAGCGCATCCCACAAAACCTCGCACGTGTTTTTATTCAACTAGCCTGCGGGATGCATCCTCTCGCACGTGTTTTTCCTCGACTAGCCATGCGCATCCCAAAAAACCTGCGCATGCGCATCCCAAAAAACCTGCGCATGCGCATCCCACAAAACCTGCGCATGCGCATCCCACAAAACCTGCGCATGCGCATCCCACAAAACCTCGCACGTGTTTTTACTCGACTAGCCTGCGGGATTCATCCTCTCGCACGTGTTTTTGCTCGACTAGCCTGCGGGATGCATCCTCTCGCACGTGTTTTTCCTCGACTAGCCATGCGCATCCCAAAAAACCTGCGCATGCGCATCCCAAAAAACCTGCGCATGCGCATCCCACAAAACCTGCGCATGCGCATCCCACAAAACCTCGCACGTGTTTTTACTCGACTAGCCTGCGGGATTCATCCTCTCGCACGTGTTTTTGCTCGACTAGCCTGCGGGATGCATCCTGTCGCACGTGTTTTTGCTCGACTAGCCATGCGCATCCCCAAAACCTGCGCATGCGCATCCCAAAAAACCTGCGCATGCGCATCCCAAAAAACCTGCGCATGCGCATCCCACAAAACCTCGCACGTGTTTGTGCTCGACTAGCCTGCGGGATGCATCCTCTCACACGTGTTTTTGCTCGACTAGCCTGCGGGATGCATCCTCTCGCACGTGTTTTTACTCGACTAGCCTGCGGGATGCATCCTCTCGCACGTGTTTTTGCTCGACTAGCCTGCGGGATGCATCCTCTCGCACGTGTTTTTGCTCGACTAGCCATGCGCATCCCAAAAAACCTGCGCATGCGCATCCCACAAAACCTCGCACGTGTTTTTACTCGACTAGCCTGCGGGATGCATCCTCTCGCACGTGTTTCTACTCGACTAGCCTGCGGGATGCATCCTCTCGCACGTGTTTTTGCTCGACTAGCCATGCGCATCCCAAAAAACCTGCGCATGCGCATCCCACAAAACCTCGCACGTGTTTGTGCTCGACTAGCCTGCGGGATGCATCCTCTCACACGTGTTTTTGCTCGACTAGCCTGCGGGATGCATCCTCTCGCACGTGTTTTTACTCGACTAGCCTGCGGGATGCATCCTCTCGCACGTGTTTTTGCTCGACTAGCCTGCGGTATGCATCCTCTCGCACGTGTTTTTGCTCGACTAGCCATGCGCATCCCAAAAAACCTGCGCATGCGCATCCCACAAAACCTGCGCATGCGCATCCCACAAAACCTCGCACGTGTTTTTACTCGACTAGCCTGCGGGATGCATCCTCTCGCACGTGTTTTTACTCGACTAGCCTGCGGGATGCATCCTCTCGCACGTGTTTTTGCTCGACTAGCCATGCGCATCCCAAAAAACCTGCGCATGCGCATCCCAAAAAACCTGCGCATGCGCATCCCACAAAACCTACGCAAGCGCATCACACAAAACCTCGCACGTGTTTTTACTCAACTAGCCTGCGGGATGCATCCTCTCGCACGTGTTTTTCCTCGACTAGCCATGCCCATCCCAAAAATCCTGCGCATGCGCATCCCAAAAAACCTGCGCATGCGCATCCCACAAAACCTGCGCATGCTCATCCCACAAAACCTCGCACGTGTTTTTACTCGACTAGCCTGCGGGATTCATCCTCTCGCACGTGTTTTTGCTCGACTAGCCTGCCGGATGCATCCTCTCGCACGTGTTTTTACTCGGCTAGCCTGCGGGATGCATCCTCTCGCACGTGTTTTTCCTCGACTAGCCATGCGCATCCCAAAAAACCTGCGCATGCGCATCCCAAAAAACCTGCGCATGCGCATCCCACAAAACCTGCGCATGCGCATCCCACAAAACCTCGCACGTGTTTTTACTCGACTAGCCTGCGGGATTCATCCTCTCGCACGTGTTTTTGCTCGACTAGCCTGCGGGATGCATCCTCTCGCACGTGTTTTTGCTCGACTAGCCATGCGCATCCCAAAAAAACCTGCGCATGCGCATCCCAAAAAATCTGCGCATGCGCATCCCACAAAACCTGCGCATGCGCATCCCACAAAACCTCGCACGTGTTTTTACTCGACTAGCCTGCGGGATGCATCCTCTCGCACGTGTTTTTACTCGACTAGCCTGCGGGTTGCATCCTCTCGCACGTGTTTTTGCTCGACTAGCCATGCGCATCCCAAAAAACCTGCGCATGCGCATCCCACAAAACCTACGCAAGCGCATCACACAAAACCTCGCACGTGTTTTTACTCAACTAGCCTGCGGGATGCATCCTCTCGCACGTGTTTTTCCTCGACTAGCCATGCGCATCCCAAAAAACCTGCGCATGCGCATCCCACAAAACCTGCGCATGCTCATCCCACAAAACCTCGCACGTGTTTTTACTCGACTAGCCTGCGGGATTCATCCTCTCGCACGTGTTTTTACTCGACTAGCCTGCGGGATGCATCCTCTCGCACGTGTTTCTACTCGACTAGCCTGCGGGATGCATCCTCTCGCACGTGTTTTTGCTCGACTAGCCATGCGCATCCCAAAAAACCTGCGCATGCGCATCCCACAAAACCTCGCACGTGTTTGTGCTCGACTAGCCTGCGGGATGCATCCTCTCACACGTGTTTTTGCTCGACTAGCCTGCGGGATGCATCCTCTCGCACGTGTTTTTGCTCGACTAGCCATGCGCATCCCAAAAAACCTGCGCATGCGCATCCCACAAAACCTGCGCATGCGCATCCCACAAAACCTCGCACGTGTTTTACTCGACTAGCCTGCGGGATGCATCCTCTCGCACGTGTTTTTACTCGACTAGCCTGCGGATGCATCCTCTCGCACGTGTTTCTACTCGACTAGCCTGCGGGATGCATCCTCTCGCACGTGTTTTTGCTCGACTAGCCATGCGCATCCCAAAAAACCTGCGCATGCGCATCCCACAAAACCTCGCACGTGTTTGTGCTCGACTAGCCTGCGGGATGCATCCTCTCACACGTGTTTTTTGCTCGACTAGCCTGCGGGATGCATCCTCTCGCACGTGTTTTTGCTCGACTAGCCATGCGCATCCCAAAAAACCTGCGCATGCGCATCCCACAAAACCTGCGCATGCGCATCCCACAAAACCTCGCACGTGTTTTTACTCGACTAGCCTGCGGGATGCATCTCTCGCACGTGTTTTACTCGACTAGCCTGCGGGTTGCATCCTCTCGCACGTGTTTTTGCTCGACTAGCCATGCGCATCCCAAAAAACCTGCGCATGCGCATCCCACAAAAACCTACGCAAGCGCATCACACAAAACCTCGCACGTGTTTTTACTAACTAGCCTGCGGGATGCATCCTCTCGCACGTGTTTTTCCTCGACTAGCCATGCGCATCCCAAAAAACCTGCGCATGCGCATCCCACAAAACCTGCGCATGCTCATCCCACAAAACCTCGCACGTGTTTTTACTCGACTAGCCTGCGGGATTCATCCTCTCGCACGTGTTTTTACTCGACTAGCCTGCGGGATGCATCCTCTCGCACGTGTTTCTACTCGACTAGCCTGCGGGATGCATCCTCTCGCACGTGTTTTTGCTCGACTAGCCATGCGCATCCCAAAAAACCTGCGCATGCGCATCCCACAAAACCTCGCACGTGTTTGTGCTCGACTAGCCTGCGGGATGCATCCTCTCACACGTGTTTTTGCTCGACTAGCCTGCGGGATGCATCCTCTCGCACGTGTTTTTGCTCGACTAGCCATGCGCATCCCAAAAAACCTGCGCATGCGCATCCCACAAAACCTGCGCATGCGCATCCCACAAAACCTCGCACGTGTTTTTACTCGACTAGCCTGCGGGATGCATCCTCTCGCACGTGTTTTTACTCGACTAGCCTGCGGGTTGCATCCTCTCGCACGTGTTTTTGCTCGACTAGCCATGCGCATCCCAAAAAACCTGCGCATGCGCATCCCACAAAACCTACGCAAGCGCATCACACAAAACCTCGCACGTGTTTTTACTCAACTAGCCTGCGGGATGCATCCTCTCGCACGTGTTTTTCCTCGACTAGCCATGCGCATCCCAAAAAACCTGCGCATACGCATCCCACAAAACCTGCGCATGCTCATCCCACAAAACCTCGCACGTGTTTTTACTCGACTAGCCTGCGGGATTCATCCTCTCGCACGTGTTTTTGCTCGACTAGCCTGCGGGATGCATCCTCTCGCACGTGTTTTTACTCGGCTAGCCTGCGGGATGCATCCTCTCGCACGTGTTTTTCCTCGACTAGCCATGCGCATCCCACAAAACCTCGCACGTGTTTTTACTCGACTAGCCTGCGGGATTCATCCTCTCGCACGTGTTTTTGCTCGACTAGCCTGCGGGATGCATCCTCTCGCACGTGTTTTTGCTCGACTAGCCTGCGGGATGCATCCTCTCGCACGTGTTTTTGCTCGACTAGCCATGCGCATCCCAAAAAACCTGCGCATGCGCATCCCAAAAAATCTGCGCATGCGCATCCCACAAAACCTGCGCATGCGCATCCCACAAAACCTCGCACGTGTTTGTGCTCGACTAGCCTGCGGGATGCATCCTCTCGCACGTGTTTCTACTCGACTAGCCTGCGGGATGCATCCTCTCGCACGTGTTTTTGCTCGACTAGCCATGCGCATCCCAAAAAACCTGCGCATGCGCATCCCAAAAAACCTGCGCATGCGCATCCCACAAAACCTGCGCATGCGCATCCCACAAAACCTCGCACGTGTTTTTACTCGACTAGCCTGCGGGATTCATCCTCTCGCACGTGTTTTTGCTCGACTAGCCTGCGGGATGCATCCTCTCGCACGTGTTTTTACTCGGCTAGCCTGCGGGATGCATCCTCTCGCACGTGTTTTTCCTCGACTAGCCATGCGCATCCCAAAAAACCTGCGCATGCGCATCCCAAAAA
Source organism: Lasioglossum baleicum (assembly GCF_051020765.1). NCBI lineage: Eukaryota > Metazoa > Arthropoda > Insecta > Hymenoptera > Halictidae > Lasioglossum > Lasioglossum baleicum. Next base: position 132,583 of record NW_027469294.1, on the reverse strand, counting down.
ACCTGCGCATGCGCATCCCACAAAACCTGCGCATGCGCATCCCACAAAACCTCGCACGTGTTTTTACTCGACTAGCCTGCGGGATTCATCCTCTCGCACGTGTTTTTGCTCGACTAGCCTGCGGGATGCATCCTCTCGCACGTGTTTTTGCTCGACTAGCCTGCGGGACGCATCCTCTCGCACGTGTTTTTACTCGGCTAGCCTGCGGGATGCATCCTCTCACACGTGTTTTTGCTCGACTAGCCTGCGGGATGCATCCTCTCGCACGTGTTTTTACTCGACTAGCCTGCGGGATGCATCCTCTCGCACGTGTTTTTGCTCGACTAGCCTGCGGGATGCATCCTCTCGCACGTGTTTTTGCTCGACTAGCCATGCGCATCCCAAAAAACCTGCGCATGCGCATCCCACAAAACCTCGCACGTGTTTTTACTCGACTAGCCTGCGGGATGCATCCTCTCGCACGTGTTTCTACTCGACTAGCCTGCGGGATGCATCCTCTCGCACGTGTTTTTGCTCGACTAGCCATGCGCATCCCAAAAAACCTGCGCATGCGCATCCCACAAAACCTCGCACGTGTTTGTGCTCGACTAGCCTGCGGGATGCATCCTCTCACACGTGTTTTTGCTCGACTAGCCTGGGGGATGCATCCTCTCGCACGTGTTTTTACTCGACTAGCCTGCGGGATGCATCCTCTCGCACGTGTTTTTGCTCGACTAGCCTGCGGTATGCATCCTCTCGCACGTGTTTTTGCTCGACTAGCCATGCGCATCCCAAAAAACCTGCGCATGCGCATCCCACAAAACCTGCGCATGCGCATCCCACAAAACCTCGCACGTGTTTTTACTCGACTAGCCTGCGGGATGCATCCTCTCGCACGTGTTTTTGCTCGACTAGCCTGCGGGATTCATCCTCTCGCACGTGTTTTTGCTCGACTAGCCTGCGGGATGCATCCTCTCGCACGTGTTTTTGCTCGACTAGCCTGCGGGATGCATCCTCTCGCACGTGTTTTTACTCGACTAGCCTGCGGGATGCATCCTCTCGCACGTGTTTTTGCTCGACTAGCCATGCGCATCCCAAAAAACCTGCGCATGCGCATCCCACAAAACCTGCGCATGCGCATCCCACAAAACCTCGCACGTGTTTTTACTCGACTAGCCTGCGGGATGCATCCTCTCGCACGTGTTTCTACTCGACTAGCCTGCGGGATGCATCCTCTCGCACGTGTTTTTGCTCGACTAGCCATGCGCATCCCAAAAAACCTGCGCATGCGCATCCCACAAAACCTCGCACGTGTTTGTGCTCGACTAGCCTGCGGGATGCATCCTCTCACACGTGTTTTTGCTCGACTAGCCTGCGGGATGCATCCTCACGCACGTGTTTTTACTCGACTAGCCTGCGGGATGCATCCTCTCGCACGTGTTTTTCCTCGACTAGCCATGCGCATCCCAAAAAACCTGCGCATGCGCATCCCAAAAAACCTGCGCATGCGCATCCCACAAAACCTGCGCATGCGCATCCCACAAAACCTCGCACGTGTTTTTACTCGACTAGCCTGCGGGATTCATCCTCTCGCACGTGTTTTTGCTCGACTAGCCTGCGGGATGCAACCTCTCGCACGTGTTTTTACTCGGCTAGCCTGCGGGATGCATCCTCTCGCACGTGTTTTTCCTCGACTAGCCATGCGCATCCCAAAAAACCTGCGCATGCGCATCCCACAAAACCTCGCACGTGTTTTTACTCGACTAGCCTGCGGGATGCATCCTCTCGCACGTGTTTTTACTCGACTAGCCTGCGGGATGCATCCTCTCGCACGTGTTTTTGCTCGACTAGCCTGCGGGATGCATCCTCTCGCACGTGTTTTTGCTCGACTAGCCTGCGGGACGCATCCTCTCGCACGTGTTTTTACTCGGCTAGCCTGCGGGATGCATCCTCTCACACGTGTTTTTGCTCGACTAGCCTGCGGGATGCATCCTCTCGCACGTGTTTTTACTCGACTAGCCTGCGGGATGCATCCTCTCGCACGTGTTTTTGCTCGACTAGCCTGCGGGATGCATCCTCTCGCACGTGTTTTTGCTCGACTAGCCATGCGCATCCCAAAAAACCTGCGCATGCGCATCCCACAAAACCTCGCACGTGTTTTTACTCGACTAGCCTGCGGGATGCATCCTCTCGCACGTGTTTCTACTCGACTAGCCTGCGGGATGCATCCTCTCGCACGTGTTTTTGCTCGACTAGCCATGCGCATCCCAAAAAACCTGCGCATGCGCATCCCACAAAACCTCGCACGTGTTTGTGCTCGACTAGCCTGCGGGATGCATCCTCTCACACGTGTTTTTGCTCGACTAGCCTGGGGGATGCATCCTCTCGCACGTGTTTTTACTCGACTAGCCTGCGGGATGCATCCTCTCGCACGTGTTTTTGCTCGACTAGCCTGCGGTATGCATCCTCTCGCACGTGTTTTTGCTCGACTAGCCATGCGCATCCCAAAAAACCTGCGCATGCGCATCCCACAAAACCTGCGCATGCGCATCCCACAAAACCTCGCACGTGTTTTTACTCGACTAGCCTGCGGGATGCATCCTCTCGCACGTGTTTTTACTCGACTAGCCTACGGGATGCATCCTCTCGCACGTGTTTTTGCTCGACTAGCCATGCGCATCCCAAAAAACCTGCGCATGCGCATCCCAAAAAACCTGCGCATGCGCATCCCACAAAACCTACGCAAGCGCATCCCACAAAACCTCGCACGTGTTTTTACTCAACTAGCCTGCGGGATGCATCCTCTCGCACGTATTTTTACTCGACTAGCCTGCGGGATGCATCCTCTCGCACGTGTTTTTCCTCGACTAGCCATGCGCATCCCAAAAAACCTGCGCATGCGCATCCCACAAAACCTCGCACGTGTTTTTACTCGACTAGCCTGCGGGATGCATCCTCTCGCACGTGTTTTTGCTCGACTAGCCTGCGGGATTCATCCTCTCGCACGTGTTTTTGCTCGACTAGCCTGCGGGATGCATCCTCTCGCACGTGTTTTTGCTCGACTAGCCTGCGGGATGCATCCTCTCGCACGTGTTTTTACTCGACTAGCCTGCGGGATGCATCCTCTCGCACGTGTTTTTGCTCGACTAGCCATGCGCATCCCAAAAAACCTGCGCATGCGCATCCCACAAAACCTGCGCATGCGCATCCCACAAAACCTCGCACGTGTTTTTACTCGACTAGCCTGCGGGATGCATCCTCTCGCACGTGTTTCTACTCGACTAGCCTGCGGGATGCATCCTCTCGCACGTGTTTTTGCTCGACTAGCCATGCGCATCCCAAAAAACCTGCGCATGCGCATCCCACAAAACCTCGCACGTGTTTGTGCTCGACTAGCCTGCGGGATGCATCCTCTCACACGTGTTTTTGCTCGACTAGCCTGCGGGATGCATCCTCACGCACGTGTTTTTACTCGACTAGCCTGCGGGATGCATCCTCTCGCACGTGTTTTTCCTCGACTAGCCATGCGCATCCCAAAAAACCTGCGCATGCGCATCCCAAAAAACCTGCGCATGCGCATCCCACAAAACCTGCGCATGCGCATCCCACAAAACCTCGCACGTGTTTTTACTCGACTAGCCTGCGGGATTCATCCTCTCGCACGTGTTTTTGCTCGACTAGCCTGCGGGATGCAACCTCTCGCACGTGTTTTTACTCGGCTAGCCTGCGGGATGCATCCTCTCGCACGTGTTTTTCCTCGACTAGCCATGCGCATCCCAAAAAACCTGCGCATGCGCATCCCACAAAACCTCGCACGTGTTTTTACTCGACTAGCCTGCGGGATGCATCCTCTCGCACGTGTTTTTACTCGACTAGCCTGCGGGATGCATCCTCTCGCACGTGTTTTTGCTCGACTAGCCTGCGGGATGCATCCTCTCGCACGTGTTTTTGCTCGACTAGCCTGCGGGACGCATCCTCTCGCACGTGTTTTTACTCGGCTAGCCTGCGGGATGCATCCTCTCACACGTGTTTTTGCTCGACTAGCCTGCGGGATGCATCCTCTCGCACGTGTTTTTACTCGACTAGCCTGCGGGATGCATCCTCTCGCACGTGTTTTTGCTCGACTAGCCTGCGGGATGCATCCTCTCGCACGTGTTTTTGCTCGACTAGCCATGCGCATCCCAAAAAACCTGCGCATGCGCATCCCACAAAACCTCGCACGTGTTTTTACTCGACTAGCCTGCGGGATGCATCCTCTCGCACGTGTTTCTACTCGACTAGCCTGCGGGATGCATCCTCTCGCACGTGTTTTTGCTCGACTAGCCATGCGCATCCCAAAAAACCTGCGCATGCGCATCCCACAAAACCTCGCACGTGTTTGTGCTCGACTAGCCTGCGGGATGCATCCTCTCACACGTGTTTTTGCTCGACTAGCCTGGGGGATGCATCCTCTCGCACGTGTTTTTACTCGACTAGCCTGCGGGATGCATCCTCTCGCACGTGTTTTTGCTCGACTAGCCTGCGGTATGCATCCTCTCGCACGTGTTTTTGCTCGACTAGCCATGCGCATCCCAAAAAACCTGCGCATGCGCATCCCACAAAACCTGCTCATGCGCATCCCACAAAACCTCGCACGTGTTTTTACTCGACTAGCCTGCGGGATGCATCCTCTCGCACGTGTTTTTACTCGACTAGCCTACGGGATGCATCCTCTCGCACGTGTTTTTGCTCGACTAGCCATGCGCATCCCAAAAAACCTGCGCATGCGCATCCCAAAAAACCTGCGCATGCGCATCCCACAAAACCTACGCAAGCGCATCCCACAAAACCTCGCACGTGTTTTTACTCAACTAGCCTGCGGGATGCATCCTCTCGCACGTATTTTTACTCGACTAGCCTGCGGGATGCATCCTCTCGCACGTGTTTTTCCTCGACTAGCCATGCGCATCCCAAAAAACCTGCGCATGCGCATCCCACAAAACCTCGCACGTGTTTTTACTCGACTAGCCTGCGGGATGCATCCTCTCGCACGTGTTTTTGCTCGACTAGCCTGCGGGATTCATCCTCTCGCACGTGTTTTTGCTCGACTAGCCTGCGGGATGCATCCTCTCGCACGTGTTTTTGCTCGACTAGCCTGCGGGATGCATCCTCTCGCACGTGTTTTTACTCGACTAGCCTGCGGGATGCATCCTCTCGCACGTGTTTTTGCTCGACTAGCCATGCGCATCCCAAAAAACCTGCGCATGCGCATCCCACAAAACCTGCGCATGCGCATCCCACAAAACCTCGCACGTGTTTTTACTCGACTAGCCTGCGGGATGCATCCTCTCGCACGTGTTTCTACTCGACTAGCCTGCGGGATGCATCCTCTCGCACGTGTTTTTGCTCGACTAGCCATGCGCATCCCAAAAAACCTGCGCATGCGCATCCCACAAAACCTCGCACGTGTTTGTGCTCGACTAGCCTGCGGGATGCATCCTCTCACACGTGTTTTTGCTCGACTAGCCTGCGGGATGCATCCTCACGCACGTGTTTTTACTCGACTAGCCTGCGGGATGCATCCTCTCGCACGTGTTTTTCCTCGACTAGCCATGCGCATCCCAAAAAACCTGCGCATGCGCATCCCAAAAAACCTGCGCATGCGCATCCCACAAAACCTGCGCATGCGCATCCCACAAAACCTCGCACGTGTTTTTACTCGACTAGCCTGCGGGATTCATCCTCTCGCACGTGTTTTTGCTCGACTAGCCTGCGGGATGCAACCTCTCGCACGTGTTTTTACTCGGCTAGCCTGCGGGATGCATCCTCTCGCACGTGTTTTTCCTCGACTAGCCATGCGCATCCCAAAAAACCTGCGCATGCGCATCCCACAAAACCTCGCACGTGTTTTTACTCGACTAGCCTGCGGGATGCATCCTCTCGCACGTGTTTTTACTCGACTAGCCTGCGGGATGCATCCTCTCGCACGTGTTTTTGCTCGACTAGCCTGCGGGATGCATCCTCTCGCACGTGTTTTTACTCGACTAGCCTGCGGGATGCATCCTCTCGCACGTGTTTTTGCTCGACTAGCCATGCGCATCCCAAAAAACCTGCGCATGCGCATCCCAAAAAACCTGCGCATGCGCATCCCACAAAACCTACGCATGCGCATCCCACAAAACCTCGCACGTGTTTTTACTCAACTAGCCTGCGGGATGCATCCTCTCGCACGTATTTTTACTCGACTAGCCTGCGGGATGCATCCTCTCGCACGTGTTTTTCCTCGACTAGCCATGCGCATCCCAAAAAACCTGCGCATGCGCATCCCACAAAACCTCGCACGTGTTTTTACTCGACTAGCCTGCGGGATTCATCCTCTCGCACGTGTTTTTGCTCGACTAGCCTGCGGGATGCATCCTCTCGCACGTGTTTTTACTCGGCTAGCCTGCGGGATGCATCCTCTCGCACGTGTTTTTCCTCGACTAGCCATGCGCATCCCACAAAACCTGCGCATGCGCATCCCACAAAACCTCGCACGTGTTTTTACTCGACTAGCCTGCGGGATTCATCCTCTCGCACGTGTTTTTGCTCGACTAGCCTGCGGGATGCATCCTCTCGCACGTGTTTTTACTCGGCTAGCCTGCGGGATGCATCCTCTCGCACGTGTTTTTCCTCGACTAGCCATGCGCATCCCAAATAACCTGCGCATGCGCATCCCAAAAAACCTGCGCATGCGCATCCCACAAAACCTGCGCATGCGCATCCCACAAAACCTCGCACGTGTTTTTACTCGACCAGCCTGCGGGATGCATCCTCTCGCACGTGTTTTTGCTCGACTAGCCTGCGGTATGCATCCTCTCGCACGTGTTTTTGCTCGACTAGCCATGCGCATCCCAAAAAACCTGCGCATGCGCATCCCACAAAACCTGCGCATGCGCATCCCACAAAACCTGCGCATGCGCATCCCACAAAACCTCGCACGTGTTTTTACTCGACTAGCCTGCGGGATGCATCCTCTCGCACGTGTTTTTGCTCGACTAGCCTGCGGGATTCATCCTCTCGCACGTGTTTTTGCTCGACTAGCCTGCGGGATGCATCCTCTCGCACGTGTTTTTGCTCGACTAGCCTGCGGGATGCATCCTCTCGCACGTGTTTTTGCTCGACTAGCCTGCGGGATGCATCCTCTCGCACGTGTTTTTACTCGACTAGCCTGCGGGATGCATCCTCTCGCACGTGTTTTTGCTCGACTAGCCTGCGGGATGCATCCTCTCGCACGTGTTTTTGCTCGACTAGCCATGCGCATCCCAAAAAACCTGCGCATGCGCATCCCACAAAACCTCGCTCGTGTTTTTACTCGAGTAGCCTGCGGGATGCATCCTCTCGCACGTGTTTCTACTCGACTAGCCTGCGGGATGCATCCTCTCGCACGTGTTTTTGCTCGACTAGCCATGCGCATCCCAAAAAACCTGCGCATGCGCATCCCACAAAACCTCGCACGTGTTTGTGCTCGACTAGCCTGCGGGATGCATCCTCTCACACGTGTTTTTGCTCGACTAGCCTGCGGGATGCATCCTCTCGCACGTGTTTTTGCTCGACTAGCCTGCGGTATGCATCCTCTCGCACGTGTTTTTGCTCGACTAGCCATGCGCATCCCAAAAAACCTGCGCATGCGCATCCCACAAAACCTGCGCATGCGCATCCCACAAAACCTCGCACGTGTTTTTGCTCGACTAGCCTGCGGGATGCATCCTCTCGCACGTGTTTTTACTCGACTAGCCTGCGGGATGCATCCTCTCGCACGTGTTTTTGCTCGACTAGCCATGCGCATCCCAAAAAACCTGCGCATGCGCATCCCAAAAAACCTGCGCATGCGCATCCCACAAAACCTACGCAAGCGCATCCCACAAAACCTCGCACGTGTTTTTACTCAACTAGCCTGCGGGATGCATCCTCTCGCACGTGTTTTTCCTCGACTAGCCATGCGCAACCCAAAAAACCTGCGCATGCGCATCCCAAAAAACCTGCGCATGCGCATCCCACAAAACCTGCGCATGCGCATCCCACAAAACCTCGCACGTGTTTTTACTCGACTAGCCTGCGGGATTCATCCTCTCGCACGTGTTTTTGCTCGACTAGCCTGCGGGATGCATCCTCTCGCACGTGTTTTTACTCGGCTAGCCTGCGGGATGCATCCTCTCGCACGTGTTTTTCCTCGACTAGCCATGCGCATCCCAAAAAACCTGCGCATGCGCATCCCACAAAACCTGCGCATGCGCATCCCACAAAACCTCGCACGTGTTTTTACTCGACTAGCCTGCGGGATGCATCCTCTCGCACGTGTTTTTGCTCGACTAGCCATGCGCATCCCAAAAAACCTGCGCATGCGCATCCCACAAAACCTGCGCATGCGCATCCCACAAAACCTCGCACGTGTTTTTACTCGACTAGCCTGCGGGATGCATCCTCTCGCACGTGTTTCTACTCGACTAGCCTGCGGGATGCATCCTCTCGCACGTGTTTTTGCTCGACTAGCCATGCGCATCCCAAAAAACCTGCGCATGCGCATCCCAAAAAACCTGCGCATGCGCATCCCACAAAACCTCGCACGTGTTTGTGCTCGACTAACCTGCGGGATGCATCCTCTCACACGTGTTTTTGCTCGACTAGCCTGCGGGATGCATCCTCTCGCACGTGTTTTTACTCGACTAGCCTGCGGGATGCATCCTCTCGCACGTGTTTTTCCTCGACTAGCCATGCGCATCCCAAAAAACCTGCGCATGCGCATCCCAAAAAACCTGCGCATGCGCATCCCAAAAAACCTGCGCATGCGCATCCCACAAAACCTGCGCATGCGCATCCCACAAAACCTCGCACGTGTTTTTGCTCGACTAGCCTGCGGGATGCATCCTCTCGCACGTGTTTTTGCTCGACTAGCCTGCGGGATGCATCCTCTCGCACGTGTTTTTACTCGGCTAGCCTGCGGGATGCATCCTCTCGCACGTGTTTTTGCTCGACTAGCCATGCGCATCCCAAAAAACCTGCGCATGCGCATCCCAAAAAACCTGCGCATGCGCATCCCAAAAAACCTGCGCATGCGCATCCCACAAAACCTACGCAAGCGCATCCCACAAAACCTCGCACGTGTTTTTATTCAACTAGCCTGCGGGATGCATCCTCTCGCACGTGTTTTTCCTCGACTAGCCATGCGCATCCCAAAAAACCTGCGCATGCGCATCCCACAAAACCTCGCACGTGTTTGTGCTCGACTAGCCTGCGGGATGCATCCTCTCACACGTGTTTTTGCTCGACTAGCCTGCGGGATGCATCCTCTCGCACGTGTTTTTACTCGACTAGCCTGCGGGATGCATCCTCTCGCACGTGTTTTTCCTCGACTAGCCATGCGCATCCCAAAAAACCTGCGCATGCGCATCCCAAAAAACCTGCGCATGCGCATCCCACAAAACCTGCGCATGCGCATCCCACAAAACCTCGCACGTGTTTTTGCTCGACTAGCCTGCGGGATGCATCCTCTCGCACGTGTTTTTGCTCGACTAGCCTGCGGGATGCATCCTCTCGCACGTGTTTTTACTCGGCTAGCCTGCGGGATGCATCCTCTCGCACGTGTTTTTGCTCGACTAGCCATGCGCATCCCAAAAAACCTGCGCATGCGCATCCCAAAAAACCTGCGCATGCGCATCCCAAAAAACCTGCGCATGCGCATCCCACAAAACCTACGCAAGCGCATCCCACAAAACCTCGCACGTGTTTTTATTCAACTAGCCTGCGGGATGCATCCTCTCGCACGTGTTTTTCCTCGACTAGCCATGCGCATCCCAAAAAACCTGCGCATGCGCATCCCAAAAAACCTGCGCATGCGCATCCCACAAAACCTGCGCATGCGCATCCCACAAAACCTGCGCATGCGCATCCCACAAAACCTCGCACGTGTTTTTACTCGACTAGCCTGCGGGATTCATCCTCTCGCACGTGTTTTTGCTCGACTAGCCTGCGGGATGCATCCTCTCGCACGTGTTTTTCCTCGACTAGCCATGCGCATCCCAAAAAACCTGCGCATGCGCATCCCAAAAAACCTGCGCATGCGCATCCCACAAAACCTGCGCATGCGCATCCCAAAAAACCTGCGCATGCGCATCCCACAAAACCTGCGCATGCGCATCCCACAAAACCTCGCACGTGTTTTTGCTCGACTAGCCTGCGGGATGCATCCTCTCGCACGTGTTTTTGCTCGACTAGCCTGCGGGATGCATCCTCTCGCACGTGTTTTTACTCGGCTAGCCTGCGGGATGCATCCTCTCGCACGTGTTTTTGCTCGACTAGCCATGCGCATCCCAAAAAACCTGCGCATGCGCATCCCAAAAAACCTGCGCATGCGCATCCCAAAAAACCTGCGCATGCGCATCCCACAAAACCTACGCAAGCGCATCCCACAAAACCTCGCACGTGTTTTTATTCAACTAGCCTGCGGGATGCATCCTCTCGCACGTGTTTTTCCTCGACTAGCCATGCGCATCCCAAAAAACCTGCGCATGCGCATCCCAAAAAACCTGCGCATGCGCATCCCACAAAACCTGCGCATGCGCATCCCACAAAACCTGCGCATGCGCATCCCACAAAACCTCGCACGTGTTTTTACTCGACTAGCCTGCGGGATTCATCCTCTCGCACGTGTTTTTGCTCGACTAGCCTGCGGGATGCATCCTCTCGCACGTGTTTTTCCTCGACTAGCCATGCGCATCCCAAAAAACCTGCGCATGCGCATCCCAAAAAACCTGCGCATGCGCATCCCACAAAACCTGCGCATGCGCATCCCACAAAACCTCGCACGTGTTTTTACTCGACTAGCCTGCGGGATTCATCCTCTCGCACGTGTTTTTGCTCGACTAGCCTGCGGGATGCATCCTGTCGCACGTGTTTTTGCTCGACTAGCCATGCGCATCCCCAAAACCTGCGCATGCGCATCCCAAAAAACCTGCGCATGCGCATCCCACAAAACCTCGCACGTGTTTGTGCTCGACTAGCCTGCGGGATGCATCCTCTCACACGTGTTTTTGCTCGACTAGCCTGCGGGATGCATCCTCTCGCACGTGTTTTTACTCGACTAGCCTGCGGGATGCATCCTCTCGCACGTGTTTTTGCTCGACTAGCCTGCGGGATGCATCCTCCCGCACGTGTTTTTGCTCGACTAGCCATGCGCATCCCAAAAAACCTGCGCATGCGCATCCCACAAAACCTCGCACGTGTTTTTACTCGACTAGCCTGCGGGATGCATCCTCTCGCACGTGTTTCTACTCGACTAGCCTGCGGGATGCATCCTCTCGCACGTGTTTTTGCTCGACTAGCCATGCGCATCCCAAAAAACCTGCGCATGCGCATCCCACAAAACCTCGCACGTGTTTGTGCTCGACTAGCCTGCGGGATGCATCCTCTCACACGTGTTTTTGCTCGACTAGCCTGCGGGATGCATCCTCTCGCACGTGTTTTTACTCGACTAGCCTGCGGGATGCATCCTCTCGCACGTGTTTTTGCTCGACTAGCCTGCGGTATGCATCCTCTCGCACGTGTTTTTGCTCGACTAGCCATGCGCATCCCAAAAAACCTGCGCATGCGCATCCCACAAAACCTGCGCATGCGCATCCCACAAAACCTCGCACGTGTTTTTACTCGACTAGCCTGCGGGATGCATCCTCTCGCACGTGTTTTTACTCGACTAGCCTGCGGGATGCATCCTCTCGCACGTGTTTTTGCTCGACTAGCCATGCGCATCCCAAAAAACCTGCGCATGCGCATCCCAAAAAACCTGCGCATGCGCATCCCACAAAACCTACGCAAGCGCATCACACAAAACCTCGCACGTGTTTTTACTCAACTAGCCTGCGGGATGCATCCTCTCGCACGTGTTTTTCCTCGACTAGCCATGCGCATCCCAAAAAACCTGCGCATGCTCATCCCACAAAACCTCGCACGTGTTTTTACTCGACTAGCCTGCGGGATTCATCCTCTCGCACGTGTTTTTGCTCGACTAGCCTGCGGGATGCATCCTCTCGCACGTGTTTTTACTCGGCTAGCCTGCGGGATGCATCCTCTCGCACGTGTTTTTCCTCGACTAGCCATGCGCATCCCAAAAAACCTGCGCATGCGCATCCCAAAAAACCTGCGCATGCGCATCCCACAAAACCTGCGCATGCGCATCCCACAAAACCTCGCACGTGTTTTTACTCGACTAGCCTGCGGGATTCATCCTCTCGCACGTGTTTTTGCTCGACTAGCCTGCGGGATGCATCCTCTCGCACGTGTTTTTACTCGACTAGCCTGCGGGATGCATCCTCTCGCACGTGTTTTTGCTCGACTAGCCATGCGCATCCCAAAAAACCTGCGCATGCGCATCCCAAAAAACCTGCGCATGCGCATCCCACAAAACCTACGCAAGCGCATCACACAAAACCTCGCACGTGTTTTTACTCAACTAGCCTGCGGGATGCATCCTCTCGCACGTGTTTTTCCTCGACTAGCCATGCGCATCCCAAAAAACCTGCGCATGCGCATCCCAAAAAACCTGCGCATGCGCATCCCACAAAACCTGCGCATGCTCATCCCACAAAACCTCGCACGTGTTTTTACTCGACTAGCCTGCGGGATTCATCCTCTCGCACGTGTTTTTGCTCGACTAGCCTGCGGGATGCATCCTCTCGCACGTGTTTTTACTCGGCTAGCCTGCGGGATGCATCCTCTCGCACGTGTTTTTCCTCGACTAGCCATGCGCATCCCAAAAAACCTGCGCATGCGCATCCCAAAAAACCTGCGCATGCGCATCCCACAAAACCTGCGCATGCGCATCCCACAAAACCTCGCACGTGTTTTTACTCGACTAGCCTGCGGGATTCATCCTCTCGCACGTGTTTTTGCTCGACTAGCCTGCGGGATGCATCCTCTCGCACGTGTTTTTGCTCGACTAGCCTGCGGGATGCATCCTCTCGCACGTGTTTTTGCTCGACTAGCCATGCGCATCCCAAAAAACCTGCGCATGCGCATCCCAAAAAATCTGCGCATGCGCATCCCACAAAACCTGCGCATGCGCATCCCACAAAACCTCGCACGTGTTTGTGCTCGACTAGCCTGCGGGATGCATCCTCTCGCACGTGTTTTTGCTCGACTAGCCTGCGGGATGCATCCTGTCGCACGTGTTTTTGCTCGACTAGCCATGCGCATCCCAAAAAACCTGCGCATGCGCATCCCAAAAAACCTGCGCATGCGCATCCCACAAAACCTCGCACGTGTTTGTGCTCGACTAGCCTGCGGGATGCATCCTCTCGCACGTGTTTTTGCTCGACTAGCCATGCGCATCCCAAAAAACCTGCGCATGCGCATCCCACAAAACCTCGCACGTGTTTTTACTCGACTAGCCTGCGGGATGCATCCTCTCGCACGTGTTTCTACTCGACTAGCCTGCGGGATGCATCCTCTCGCACGTGTTTTTGCTCGACTAGCCATGCGCATCCCAAAAAACCTGCGCATGCGCATCCCACAAAACCTCGCACGTGTTTGTGCTCGACTAGCCTGCGGGATGCATCCTCTCACACGTGTTTTTGCTCGACTAGCCTGCGGGATGCATCCTCTCGCACGTGTTTTTGCTCGACTAGCCTGCGGGATGCATCCTCTCGCACGTGTTTTTGCTCGACTAGCCATGCGCATCCCAAAAAACCTGCGCATGCGCATCCCACAAAACCTCGCACGTGTTTTTACTCGACTAGCCTGCGGGATGCATCCTCTCGCACGTGTTTCTACTCGACTAGCCTGCGGGATGCATCCTCTCGCACGTGTTTTTGCTCGACTAGCCATGCGCATCCCAAAAAACCTGCGCATGCGCATCCCACAAAACCTCGCACGTGTTTGTGCTCGACTAGCCTGCGGGATGCATCCTCTCACACGTGTTTTTGCTCGACTAGCCTGCGGGATGCATCCTCTCGCACGTGTTTTTACTCGGCTAGCCTGCGGGATGCATCCTCTCGCACGTGTTTTTGCTCGACTAGCCTGCGGTATGCATCCTCTCGCACGTGTTTTTGCTCGACTAGCCATGCGCATCCCAAAAAACCTGCGCATGCGCATCCCACAAAACCTGCGCATGCGCATCCCACAAAACCTCGCACGTGTTTTTACTCGACTAGCCTGCGGGATGCATCCTCTCGCACGTGTTTTTACTCGACTAGCCTGCGGGTTGCATCCTCTCGCACGTGTTTTTGCTCGACTAGCCATGCGCATCCCAAAAAACCTGCGCATGCGCATCCCACAAAACCTACGCAAGCGCATCACACAAAACCTCGCACGTGTTTTTACTCAACTAGCCTGCGGGATGCATCCTCTCGCACGTGTTTTTCCTCGACTAGCCATGCGCATCCCAAAAAACCTGCGCATGCGCATCCCACAAAACCTGCGCATGCTCATCCCACAAAACCTCGCACGTGTTTTTACTCGACTAGCCTGCGGGATTCATCCTCTCGCACGTGTTTTTGCTCGACTAGCCTGCGGGATGCATCCTCTCGCACGTGTTTTTACTCGGCTAGCCTGCGGGATGCATCCTCTCGCACGTGTTTTTCCTCGACTAGCCATGCGCATCCCAAAAAACCTGCGCATGCGCATCCCACAAAACCTCGCACGTGTTTTTACTCGACTAGCCTGCGGGATTCATCCTCTCGCACGTGTTTTTGCTCGACTAGCCTGCGAGATGCATCCTCTCGCACGTGTTTTTGCTCGACTAGCCTGCGGGATGCATCCTCTCGCACGTGTTTTTGCTCGACTAGCCATGCGCATCCCAAAAAACCTGCGCATGCGCATCCCAAAAAATCTGCGCATGCGCATCCCACAAAACCTGCGCATGCGCATCCCACAAAACCTCGCACGTGTTTGTGCTCGACTAGCCTGCGGGATGCATCCTCTCGCACGTGTTTCTACTCGACTAGCCTGCGGGATGCATCCTCTCGCACGTGTTTTTGCTCGACTAGCCATGCGCATCCCAAAAAACCTGCGCATGCGCATCCCAAAAAACCTGCGCATGCGCATCCCACAAAACCTGCGCATGCGCATCCCACAAAACCTCGCACGTGTTTTTACTCGACTAGCCTGCGGGATTCATCCTCTCGCACGTGTTTTTGCTCGACTAGCCTGCGGGATGCATCCTCTCGCACGTGTTTTTACTCGGCTAGCCTGCGGGATGCATCCTCTCGCACGTGTTTTTCCTCGACTAGCCATGCGCATCCCAAAAGACCTGCGCATGCGCATCCCAAAAAACCTGCGCATGCGCATCCCACAAAACCTGCGCATGCGCATCCCACAAAACCTCGCACGTGTTTTTACTCGACTAGCCTGCGGGATTCATCCTCTCGCACGTGTTTTTGCTCGACTAGCCTGCGGGATGCATCCTCTCGCACGTGTTTTTGCTCGACTAGCCTGCGGGACGCATCCTCTCGCACGTGTTTTTACTCGGCTAGCCTGCGGGATGCATCCTCTCACACGTGTTTTTGCTCGACTAGCCTGCGGGATGCATCCTCTCGCACGTGTTTTTACTCGACTAGCCTGCGGGATGCATCCTCTCGCACGTGTTTTTGCTCGACTAGCCTGCGGGATGCATCCTCTCGCACGTGTTTTTGCTCGACTAGCCATGCGCATCCCAAAAAACCTGCGCATGCGCATCCCACAAAACCTCGCACGTGTTTTTACTCGACTAGCCTGCGGGATGCATCCTCTCGCACGTGTTTCTACTCGACTAGCCTGCGGGATGCATCCTCTCGCACGTGTTTTTGCTCGACTAGCCATGCGCATCCCAAAAAACCTGCGCATGCGCATCCCACAAAACCTCGCACGTGTTTGTGCTCGACTAGCCTGCGGGATGCATCCTCTCACACGTGTTTTTGCTCGACTAGCCTGGGGGATGCATCCTCTCGCACGTGTTTTTACTCGACTAGCCTGCGGGATGCATCCTCTCGCACGTGTTTTTGCTCGACTAGCCTGCGGTATGCATCCTCTCGCACGTGTTTTTGCTCGACTAGCCATGCGCATCCCAAAAAACCTGCGCATGCGCATCCCACAAAACCTGCGCATGCGCATCCCACAAAACCTCGCACGTGTTTTTACTCGACTAGCCTGCGGGATGCATCCTCTCGCACGTGTTTTTACTCGACTAGCCTACGGGATGCATCCTCTCGCACGTGTTTTTGCTCGACTAGCCATGCGCATCCCAAAAAACCTGCGCATGCGCATCCCAAAAAACCTGCGCATGCGCATCCCACAAAACCTACGCAAGCGCATCCCACAAAACCTCGCACGTGTTTTTACTCAACTAGCCTGCGGGATGCATCCTCTCGCACGTATTTTTACTCGACTAGCCTGCGGGATGCATCCTCTCGCACGTGTTTTTCCTCGACTAGCCATGCGCATCCCAAAAAACCTGCGCATGCGCATCCCACAAAACCTGCGCATGCGCATCCCACAAAACCTGCGCATGCGCATCCCACAAAACCTCGCACGTGTTTTTACTCGACTAGCCTGCGGGATGCATCCTCTCGCACGTGTTTTTGCTCGACTAGCCTGCGGGATTCATCCTCTCGCACGTGTTTTTGCTCGACTAGCCTGCGGGATGCATCCTCTCGCACGTGTTTTTGCTCGACTAGCCTGCGGGATGCATCCTCTCGCACGTGTTTTTACTCGACTAGCCTGCGGGATGCATCCTCTCGCACGTGTTTTTGCTCGACTAGCCATGCGCATCCCAAAAAACCTGCGCATGCGCATCCCACAAAACCTATGCATGCGCATCCCACAAAACCTCGCACGTGTTTTTACTCGACTAGCCTGCGGGATGCATCCTCTCGCACGTGTTTCTACTCGACTAGCCTGCGGGATGCATCCTCTCGCACGTGTTTTTGCTCGACTAGCCATGCGCATCCCAAAAAACCTGCGCATGCGCATCCCACAAAACCTCGCACGTGTTTGTGCTCGACTAGCCTGCGGGATGCATCCTCTCACACGTGTTTTTGCTCGACTAGCCTGCGGGATGCATCCTCACGCACGTGTTTTTACTCGACTAGCCTGCGGGATGCATCCTCTCGCACGTGTTTTTCCTCGACTAGCCATGCGCATCCCAAAAAACCTGCGCATGCGCATCCCAAAAAACCTGCGCATGCGCATCCCACAAAACCTGCGCATGCGCATCCCACAAAACCTCGCACGTGTTTTTACTCGACTAGCCTGCGGGATTCATCCTCTCGCACGTGTTTTTGCTCGACTAGCCTGCGGGATGCAACCTCTCGCACGTGTTTTTACTCGGCTAGCCTGCGGGATGCATCCTCTCGCACGTGTTTTTCCTCGACTAGCCATGCGCATCCCAAAAAACCTGCGCATGCGCATCCCACAAAACCTCGCACGTGTTTTTACTCGACTAGCCTGCGGGATGCATCCTCTCGCACGTGTTTTTACTCGACTAGCCTGCGGGATGCATCCTCTCGCACGTGTTTTTGCTCGACTAGCCTGCGGGATGCATCCTCTCGCACGTGTTTTTACTCGACTAGCCTGCGGGATGCATCCTCTCGCACGTGTTTTTCCTCGACTAGCCATGCGCATCCCAAAAAACCTGCGCATGCGCATCCCACAAAACCTCGCACGTGTTTTTACTCGACTAGCCTGCGGGATTCATCCTCTCGCACGTGTTTTTGCTCGACTAGCCTGCGGGATGCATCCTCTCGCACGTGTTTTTACTCGGCTAGCCTGCGGGATGCATCCTCTCGCACGTGTTTTTCCTCGACTAGCCATGCGCATCCCACAAAACCTGCGCATGCGCATCCCACAAAACCTCGCACGTGTTTTTACTCGACTAGCCTGCGGGATTCATCCTCTCGCACGTGTTTTTGCTCGACTAGCCTGCGGGATGCATCCTCTCGCACGTGTTTTTACTCGGCTAGCCTGCGGGATGCATCCTCTCGCACGTGTTTTTCCTCGACTAGCCATGCGCATCCCAAAAAACCTGCGCATGCGCATCCCAAAAAACCTGCGCATGCGCATCCCACAAAACCTGCGCATGCGCATCCCACAAAACCTCGCACGTGTTTTTACTCGACCAGCCTGCGGGATGCATCCTCTCGCACGTGTTTTTGCTCGACTAGCCTGCGGTATGCATCCTCTCGCACGTGTTTTTGCTCGACTAGCCATGCGCATCCCAAAAAACCTGCGCATGCGCATCCCACAAAACCTGCGCATGCGCATCCCACAAAACCTGCGCATGCGCATCCCACAAAACCTCGCACGTGTTTTTACTCGACTAGCCTGCGGGATGCATCCTCTCGCACGTGTTTTTGCTCGACTAGCCTGCGGGATTCATCCTCTCGCACGTGTTTTTGCTCGACTAGCCTGCGGGATGCATCCTCTCGCACGTGTTTTTGCTCGACTAGCCTGCGGGATGCATCCTCTCGCACGTGTTTTTGCTCGACTAGCCTGCGGGATGCATCCTCTCGCACGTGTTTTTGCTCGACTAGCCATGCGCATCCCAAAAAACCTGCGCATGCGCATCCCACAAAACCTGCGCATGCGCATCCCACAAAACCTCGCACGTGTTTTTACTCGACTAGCCTGCGGGATGCATCCTCTCGCACGTGTTTCTACTCGACTAGCCTGCGGGATGCATCCTCTCGCACGTGTTTTTGCTCGACTAGCCATGCGCATCCCAAAAAACCTGCGCATGCGCATCCCACAAAACCTCGCACGTGTTTGTGCTCGACTAGCCTGCGGGATGCATCCTCTCACACGTGTTTTTGCTCGACTAGCCTGCGGGATGCATCCTCTCGCACGTGTTTTTACTCGACTAGCCTGCGGGATGCATCCTCTCGCACGTGTTTTTGCTCGACTAGCCATGCGCATCCCAAAAAACCTGCGCATGCGCATCCCACAAAACCTCGCACGTGTTTGTGCTCGACTAGCCTGCGGGATGCATCCTCTCACACGTGTTTTTGCTCGACTAGCCTGCGGGATGCATCCTCTCGCACGTGTTTTTACTCGACTAGCCTGCGGGATGCATCCTCTCGCACGTGTTTTTCCTCGACTAGCCATGCGCATCCCAAAAAACCTGCGCATGCGCATCCCAAAAAACCTGCGCATGCGCATCCCACAAAACCTGCGCATGCGCATCCCACAAAACCTCGCACGTGTTTTTACTCGACTAGCCTGCGGGATTCATCCTCTCGCACGTGTTTTTGCTCGACTAGCCTGCGGGATGCATCCTCTCGCACGTGTTTTTACTCGGCTAGCCTGCGGGATGCATCCTCTCGCACGTGTTTTTCCTCGACTAGCCATGCGCATCCCAAAAAACCTGCGCATGCGCATCCCACAAAACCTCGCACGTGTTTTTACTCGACTAGCCTGCGGGATGCATCCTCTCGCACGTGTTTTTACTCGACTAGCCTGCGGGATGCATCCTCTCGCACGTGTTTTTGCTCGACTAGCCTGCGGGATGCATCCTCTCGCACGTGTTTTTACTCGACTAGCCTGCGGGATGCATCCTCTCGCACGTGTTTTTGCTCGACTAGCCATGCGCATCCCAAAAAACCTGCGCATGCGCATCCCACAAAACCTACGCATGCGCATCCCACAAAACCTCGCACGTGTTTTTACTCAACTTGCCTGCGGGATGCATCCTCTCGCACGTATTTTTACTCGACTAGCCTGCGGGATGCATCCTCTCGCACGTGTTTTTCCTCGACTAGCCATGCGCATCCCAAAAAACCTGCGCATGCGCATCCCAAAAAACCTGCGCATGCGCATCCCACAAAACCTGCGCATGCGCATCCCACAAAACCTCGCACGTGTTTTTACTCGACTAGCCTGCGGGATTCATCCTCTCGCACGTGTTTTTGCTCGACTAGCCTGCGGGATGCATCCTCTCGCACGTGTTTTTACTCGGCTAGCATGCGGGATGCATCCTCTCGCACGTGTTTTTCCTCGACTAGCCATGCGCATCCCACAAAACCTGCGCATGCGCATCCCACAAAACCTCGCACGTGTTTTTACTCGACTAGCCTGCGGGATTCATCCTCTCGCACGTGTTTTTGCTCGACTAGCCATGCGCATCCCAAAAAACCTGCGCATGCGCATCCCAAAAAATCTGCGCATGCGCATCCCACAAAACCTGCGCATGCGCATCCCACAAAACCTCGCACGTGTTTGTGCTCGACTAGCCTGCGGGATGCATCCTCTCGCACGTGTTTCTACTCGACTAGCCTGCGGGATGCATCCTCTCGCACGTGTTTTTGCTCGACTAGCCATGCGCATCCCAAAAAACCTGCGCATGCGCATCCCAAAAAACCTGCGCATGCGCATCCCACAAAACCTGCGCATGCGCATCCCACAAAACCTCGCAAGTGTTTTTACTCGACTAGCCTGCGGGATTCATCCTCTCGCACGTGTTTTTGCTCGACTAGCCTGCGGGATGCATCCTCTCGCACGTGTTTTTACTCGACTAGCCTGCGGGATGCATCCTCTCGCACGTGTTTTTGCTCGACTAGCCATGCGCATCCCAAAAAACCTGCGCATGCGCATCCCACAAAACCTGCGCATGCGCATCCCACAAAACGTCGCACGTGTTTTTACTCGACTAGCCTGCGGGATGCATCCTCTCGCACGTGTTTCTACTCGACTAGCCTGCGGGATGCATCCTCTCGCACGTGTTTTTGCTCGACTAGCCATGCGCATCCCAAAAAACCTGCGCATGCGCATCCCACAAAACCTCGCACGTGTTTGTGCTCGACTAGCCTGCGGGATGCATCCTCTCACACGTGTTTTTGCTCGACTAGCCTGCGGGGTGCATCCTCTCGCACGTGTTTTTACTCGACTAGCCTGCGGGATGCATCCTCTCGCACGTGTTTTTGCTCGACTAGCCTGCGGTATGCATCCTCTCGCACGTGTTTTTGCTCGACTAGCCATGCGCATCCCAAAAAACCTGCGCATGCGCATCCCACAAAACCTGCGCATGCGCATCCCACAAAACCTCGCACGTGTTTTTACTCGACTAGCCTGCGGGATGCATCCTCTCGCACGTGTTTTTACTCGACTAGCCTACGGGATGCATCCTCTCGCACGTGTTTTTGCTCGACTAGCCATGCGCATCCCAAAAAACCTGCGCATGCGCATCCCAAAAAACCTGCGCATGCGCATCCCAAAAAACCTGCGCATGCGCATCCCACAAAACCTACGCAAGCGCATCCCACAAAACCTCGCACGTGTTTTTACTCAACTAGCCTGCGGGATGCATCCTCTCGCACGTATTTTTACTCGACTAGCCTGCGGGATGCATCCTCTCGCACGTGTTTTTCCTCGACTAGCCATGCGCATCCCAAAAAACCTGCGCATGCGCATCCCACAAAACCTGCGCATGCGCATCCCACAAAACCTGCGCATGCGCATCCCACAAAACCTCGCACGTGTTTTTACTCGACTAGCCTGCGGGATGCATCCTCTCGCACGTGTTTTTGCTCGACTAGCCTGCGGGATTCATCCTCTCGCACGTGTTTTTGCTCGACTAGCCTGCGGGATGCATCCTCTCGCACGTGTTTTTGCTCGACTAGCCTGCGGGATGCATCCTCTCGCACGTGTTTTTACTCGACTAGCCTGCGGGATGCATCCTCTCGCACGTGTTTTTGCTCGACTAGCCATGCGCATCCCAAAAAACCTGCGCATGCGCATCCCACAAAACCTGCGCATGCGCATCCCACAAAACCTCGCACGTGTTTTTACTCGACTAGCCTGCGGGATGCATCCTCTCGCACGTGTTTCTACTCGACTAGCCTGCGGGATGCATCCTCTCGCACGTGTTTTTGCTCGACTAGCCATGCGCATCCCAAAAAACCTGCGCATGCGCATCCCACAAAACCTCGCACGTGTTTGTGCTCGACTAGCCTGCGGGATGCATCCTCTCACACGTGTTTTTGCTCGACTAGCCTGCGGGATGCATCCTCTCGCACGTGTTTTTACTCGACTAGCCTGCGGATGCATCCTCTCGCACGTGTTTTTCCTCGACTAGCCATGCGCATCCCAAAAAACCTGCGCATGCGCATCCCAAAAAACCTGCGCATGCGCATCCCACAAAACCTGCGCATGCGCATCCCACAAAACCTCGCACGTGTTTTTACTCGACTAACCTGCGGGATTCATCCTCTCGCACGTGTTTTTGCTCGACTAGCCTGCGGGATGCATCCTCTCGCACGTGTTTTTACTCGGCTAGCCTGCGGGATGCATCCTCTCGCACGTGTTTTTCCTCGACTAGCCATGCGCATCCCAAAAAACCTGCGCATGCGCATCCCACAAAACCTCGCACGTGTTTTTACTCGACTAGCCTGCGGGATGCATCCTCTCGCACGTGTTTTTACTCGACTAGCCTGCGGGATGCATCCTCTCGCACGTGTTTTTGCTCGACTAGCCTGCGGGATGCATCCTCTCGCACGTGTTTTTACTCGACTAGCCTGCGGGATGCATCCTCTCGCACGTGTTTTTGCTCGACTAGCCATGCGCATCCCAAAAAACCTGCGCATGCGCATCCCAAAAAACCTGCGCATGCGCATCCCACAAAACCTACGCATGCGCATCCCACAAAACCTCGCACGTGTTTTTACTCAACTAGCCTGCGGGATGCATCCTCTCGCACGTATTTTTACTCGACTAGCCTGCGGGATGCATCCTCTCGCACGTGTTTTTCCTCGACTAGCCATGCGCATCCCAAAAAACCTGCGCATGCGCATCCCAAAAAACCTGCGCATGCGCATCCCACAAAACCTGCGCATGCGCATCCCACAAAACCTCGCACGTGTTTTTACTCGACTAGCCTGCGGGATTCATCCTCTCGCACGTGTTTTTGCTCGACTAGCCTGCGGGATGCATCCTCTCGCACGTGTTTTTACTCGGCTAGCCTGCGGGATGCATCCTCTCGCACGTGTTTTTCCTCGACTAGCCATGCGCATCCCAAAAAACCTGCGCATGCGCACCCCAAAAAACCTGCGCATGCGCATCCCACAAAACCTCGCACGTGTTTTTACTCGACTAGCCTGCGGGATTCATCCTCTCGCACGTGTTTTTGCTCGACTAGCCTGCGGGATGCATCCTCTCGCACGTGTTTTTGCTCGACTAGCCTGCGGGACGCATCCTCTCCCACGTGTTTTTACTCGACTAGCCTGCGGGATGCATCCTCTCGCACGTATTTTTGCTCGACTAGCCATGCGCATCCCAAAAAACCTGCGCATGCGCATCCCACAAAACCTGCGCATGCGCATCCCACAAAACCTCGCACGTGTTTTTACTCGACTAGCCTGCGGGATGCATCCTCTCGCACGTGTTTCTACTCGACTAGCCTGCGGGATGCATCCTCTCGCACGTGTTTTTGCTCGACTAGCCATGCGCATCCCAAAAAACCTGCGCATGCGCATCCCAAAAAACCTGCGCATGCGCATCCCACAAAACCTCGCACGTGTTTGTGCTCGACTAGCCTGCGCGATGCATCCTCTCGCACGTGTTTCTACTCGACTAGCCTGCGGGATGCATCCTCTCGCACGTGTTTTTGCTCGACTAGCCATGCGCATCCCAAAAAACCTGCGCATGCGCATCCCACAAAACCTCGCACGTGTTTGTGCTCGACTAGCCTGCGGGATGCATCCTCTCACACGTGTTTTTGCTCGACTAGCCTGCGGGATGCATCGTCTCGCACGTGTTTTTACTCGACTAGCCTGCGGGATGCATCCTCTCGCACGTGTTTTTCCTCGACTAGCCATGCGCATCCCAAAAAACCTGCGCATGCGCATCCCACAAAACCTCGCACGTGTTTTTACTCGACTAGCCTGCGGGATTCATCCTCTCGCACGTGTTTTTGCTCGACTAGCCTGCGGGATGCATCCTCTCGCACGTGTTTTTACTCGGCTAGCCTGCGGGATGCATCCTCTCGCACGTGTTTTTCCTCGACTAGCCATGCGCATCCCAAAAAACCTGCGCATGCGCATCCCAAAAAACCTGCGCATGCGCATCCCACAAAACCTGCGCATGCGCATCAAACAAAACCTGCGCATGCGCATCCCACAAAACCTCGCACGTGTTTTTACTCGACTAGCCTGCGAGATTCATCCTCTCGCACGTGTTTTTGCTCGACTAGCCTGCGGGATGTATCCTCTCGCACGTGTTTTTGCTCGACTAGCCATGCGCATCCCAAAAAACCTGCGCATGCGCATCCCAAAAAACCTGCGCATGCGCATCCCACAAAACCTCGCACGTGTTTGTGCTCGACTAGCCTGCGGGATGCATCCTCTCACACGTGTTTTTGCTCGACTAGCCTGCGGGATGCATCCTCTCGCACGTGTTTTTACTCGACTAGCCTGCGGGATGCATCCTCTCGCACGTGTTTTTGCTCGACTAGCCTGCGGGATGCATCCTCTCGCACGTGTTTTTGCTCGACTAGCCATGCGCATCCCAAAAAACCTGCGCATGCGCATCCCACAAAACCTCGCACGTGTTTGTGCTCGACTAGCCTGCGGGATGCATCCTCTCACACGTGTTTTTGCTCGACTAGCCTGCGGGATGCATCCTCTCGCACGTGTTTTTACTCGACTAGCCTGCGGGATGCATCCTCTCGCACGTGTTTTTGCTCGACTAGCCTGCGGTATGCATCCTCTCGCACGTGTTTTTGCTCGACTAGCCATGCGCATCCCAAAAAACCTGCGCATGCGCATCCCACAAAACCTCGCACGTGTTTTTACTCGACTAGCCTGCGGGATGCATCCTCTCGCACGTGTTTTTACTCGACTAGCCTGCGGGATGCATCCTCTCGCACGTGTTTTTGCTCGACTAGCCATGCGCATCCCAAAAAACCTGCGCATGCGCATCCCAAAAAACATGCGCATGCGCATCCCACAAAACCTACGCAAGCGCATCCCACAAAACCTCGCACGTGTTTTTGCTCAACTAGCCTGCGGGATGCATCCTCTCGCACGTGTTTTTCCTCGACTAGCCATGCGCATCCCAAAAAACCTGCGCATGCGCATCCCAAAAAACCTGCGCATGCGCATCCCACAAAACCTCGCACGTGTTTTTACTCGACTAGCCTGCGGGATTCATCCTCTCGCACGTGTTTTTGCTCGACTAGCCTGCGGGATGCATCCTCTCGCACGTGTTTTTACTCGGCTAGCCTGCGGGATGCATCCTCTCGCACGTGTTTTTCCTCGACTAGCCATGCGCATCCCAAAAAACCTGCGCATGCGCATCCCAAAAAACCTGCGCATGCGCATCCCACAAAACCTGCGCATGCGCATCCCACAAAACCTCGCACGTGTTTTTACTCGACTAGCCTGCGGGATTCATCCTCTCGCACGTGTTTTTGCTCGACTAGCCTGCGGGATGCATCCTCTCGCACGTGTTTTTGCTCGACTAGCCTGCGGGATGCATCCTCTCGCACGTGTTTTTGCTCGACTAGCCATGCGCATCCCAAAAAACCTGCGCATGCGCATCCCAAAAAATCTGCGCATGCGCATCCCACAAAACCTGCGCATGCGCATCCCACAAAACCTCGCACGTGTTTGTGCTCGACTAGCCTGCGGGATGCATCCTCTCGCACGTGTTTCTACTCGACTAGCCTGCGGGATGCATCCTCTCGCACGTGTTTTTGCTCGACTAGCCATGCGCATCCCAAAAAACCTGCGCATGCGCATCCCAAAAAACCTGCGCATGCGCATCCCACAAAACCTGCGCATGCGCATCCCACAAAACCTCGCACGTGTTTTTACTCGACTAGCCTGCGGAATTCATCCTCTCGCACGTGTTTTTGCTCGACTAGCCTGCGGGATGCATCCTCTCGCACGTGTTTTTACTCGGCTAGCCTGCGGGATGGATCCTCTCGCACGTGTTTTTCCTCGACTAGCCATGCGCATCCCAAAAAACCTGCGCATGCGCATCCCACAAAACCTGCGCATGCGCATCCCACAAAACCTCGCACGTGTTTTTACTCGACTAGCCTGCGGGATTCATCCTCTCGCACGTGTTTTTGCTCGACTAGCCTGCGGGATGCATCCTCTCGCACGTGTTTTTGCTCGACTAGCCTGCGGGACGCATCCTCTCGCACGTGTTTTTCCTCGACTAGCCATGCGCATCCCAAAAAACCTGTGCATGCGCATCCCAAAAAACCTGCGCATGCGCATCCCACAAAACCTGCGCATGCGCATCCCACAAAACCTCGCACGTGTTTTTACTCGACTAGCCTGCGGGATTCATCCTCTCGCACGTGTTTTTGCTCGACTAGCCTGCGGGATGCGTCCTCTCGCACGTGTTTTTACTCGGCTAGCCTGCGGGATGCATCCTCTCGCACGTGTTTTTCCTCGACTAGCCATGCGCATCCCAAAAAACCTGCGCATGCGCATCCCAAAAAACCTGCGCATGCGCATCCCAAAAAACCTGCGCATGCGCATCCCACAAAACCTCGCACGTGTTTTTACTCGACTAGCCTGCGGGATTCATCCTCTCGCACGTGTTTTTGCTCGACTAGCCTGCGGGATGCATCCTCTCGCACGTGTTTTTGCTCGACTAGCCTGCGGGACGCATCCTCTCGCACGTGTTTTTACTCGGCTAGCCTGCGGGATGCATCCTCTCGCACGTGTTTTTCCTCGACTAGCCATGCGCATCCCAAAAAACCTGCGCATGCGCATCCCACAAAACCTGCGCATGCGCATCCCACAAAACCTCGCACGTGTTTTTACTCGACTAGCCTGCGGGATTCATCCTCTCGCACGTGTTTTTGCTCGACTAGCCTGCGGGATGCATCCTCTCGCACGTGTTTTTGCTCGACTAGCCTGCGGGACGCATCCTCTCGCACGTGTTTTTACTCGACTAGCCTGCGGGATGCATCCTCTCGCACGTGTTTTTGCTCGACTAGCCATGCGCATCCCAAAAAACCTGCGCATGCGCATCCCACAAAACCTGCGCATGCGCATCCCACAAAACCTCGCACGTGTTTTTACTCGACTAGCCTGCGGGATTCATCCTCTCGCACGTGTTTTTACTCGACTAGCCTGCGGGATGCATCCTCTCGCACGTGTTTTTGCTCGACTAGCCATGCGCATCCCAAAAAACCTGCGCATGCGCATCCCAAAAAACCTGCGCATGCGCATCCCAAAAAACCTGCGCATGCGCATCCCACAAAACCTACGCATGCGCATCCCACAAAACCTCGCACGTGTTTTTACTCAACTAGCCTGCGGGATGCATCCTCTCGCACGTATTTTTACTCGACTAGCCTGCGGGATGCATCCTCTCGCACGTGTTTTTCCTCGACTAGCAATGCGCATCCCAAAAAACCTGCGCATGCGCATCCCAAAAAACCTGCGCATGCGCATCCCACAAAACCTGCGCATGCGCATCCGACAAAACCTCGCACGTGTTTTTACTCGACTAGCCTGCGGGATTCATCCTCTCGCACGTGTTTTTGCTCGACTAGCCTGCGGGATGCATCCTCTCGCACGTGTTTCTACTCGACTAGCCTGCGGGATGCATCCTCTCGCACGTGTTTTTGCTCGACTAGCCATGCGCATCCCAAAAAACCTGCGCATGCGCATCCCACAAAACCTGCGCATGCGCATCCCACAAAACCTCGCACGTGTTTTTACTCGACTAGCCTGCGGGATGCATCCTCTCGCACGTGTTTCTACTCGACTAGCCTGCGGGATGCATCATCTCGCACGTGTTTTTGCTCGACTAGCCATGCGCATCCCAAAAAACCTGCGCATGCGCATCCCAAAAAACCTGCGCATGCGCATCCCACAAAACCTCGCACGTGTTTGTGCTCGACTAGCCTGCGGGATGCATCCTCTCACACGTGTTTTTGCTCGACTAGCCTGCGGGATGCATCCTCTCGCACGTGTTTTTACTCGACTAGCCTGCGGGATGCATCCTCTCGCACGTGTTTTTCCTCGACTAGCCATGCGCATCCCAAAAAACCTGCGCATGCGCATCCCACAAAACCTGCGCATGCGCATCCCACAAAACCTCGCACGTGTTTTTACTCGACTAGCCTGCGGGATTCATCATCTCGCACGTGTTTTTGCTCGACTAGCCTGCGGGATGCATCCTCTCGCACGTGTTTTTACTCGGCTAGCCTGCGGGATGCATCCTCTCGCACGTGTTTTTCCTCGACTAGCCATGCGCATCCCAAAAAACCTGCGCATGCGCATCCCACAAAACCTCGCACGTGTTTTTACTCGACTAGCCTGCGGGATGCATCCTCTCGCACGTGTTTTTACTCGACTAGCCTGCGGGATGCATCCTCTCGCACGTGTTTTTGCTCGACTAGCCTGCGGGATGCATCCTCTCGCACGTGTTTTTACTCGACTAGCCTGCGGGATGCATCCTCTCGCACGTGTTTTTGCTCGACTAGCCATGCGCATCCCAAAAAACCTGCGCATGCGCATCCCAAAAAACCTGCGCATGCGCATCCCACAAAACCTACGCATGCGCATCCCACAAAACCTCGCACGTGTTTTTACTCAACTAGCCTGCGGGATGCATCCTCTCGCACGTATTTTTACTCGACTAGCCTGCGGGATGCATCCTCTCGCACGTGTTTTTCCTCGACTAGCCATGCGCATCCCAAAAAACCTGCGCATGCGCATCCCAAAAAACCTGCGCATGCGCATCCCACAAAACCTGCGCATGCGCATCCCACAAAACCTCGCACGTGTTTTTACTCGACTAGCCTGCGGGATTCATCCTCTCGCACGTGTTTTTGCTCGACTAGCCTGCGGGATGCATCCTCTCGCACGTGTTTTTACTCGGCTAGCCTGCGGGATGCATCCTCTCGCACGTGTTTTTCCTCGACTAGCCATGCGCATCCCAAAAAACCTGCGCATGCGCATCCCAAAAAACCTGCGCATGCGCATCCCACAAAACCTGCGCATGCGCATCCCACAAAACCTCGCACGTGTTTTTACTCGACTAGCCTGTGGGATTCATCCTCTCGCACGTGTTTTTGATCGACTAGCCTGCGGGATGCATCCTCTCGCACGTGTTTTTGCTCGACTAGCCTGCGGGACGCATCCTCTCGCACGTGTTTTTACTCGACTAGCCTGCGGGATGCATCCTCTCGCACGTGTTTTTGCTCGACTAGCCATGCGCATCCCAAAAAACCTGCGCATGCGCATCCCACAAAACCTGCGCATGCGCATCCCACAAAACCTCGCACGTGTTTTTACTCGACTAGCCTGCGGGATGCATCCTCTCGCACGTGTTTCTACTCGACTAGCCTGCGGGATGCATCCTCTCGCACGTGTTTTTGCTCGACTAGCCATGCGCATCCCAAAAAACCTGCGCATGCGCATCCCAAAAAACCTGCGCATGCGCATCCCACAAAACCTCGCACGTGTTTGTGCTCGACTAGCCTGCGGGATGCATCCTCTCGCACGTGTTTTTGCTCGACTAGCCTGCGGGATGCATCCTCTCGCACGTGTTTTTACTCGACTAGCCTGCGGGATGCATCCTCTCGCACGTGTTTTTCCTCGACTAGCCATGCGCATCCCAAAAAACCTGCGCATGCGCATCCCAAAAAACCTGCGCATGCGCATCCCACAAAACCTGCGCATGCGCATCCCACAAAACCTCGCACGTGTTTTTACTCGACTAGCCTGTGGGATTCATCCTCTCGCACGTGTTTTTGATCGACTAGCCTGCGGGATGCATCCTCTCGCACGTGTTTTTGCTCGACTAGCCTGCGGGATTCATCCTCTCGCACGTGTTTTTGCTCGACTAGCCTGCGGGATGCATCCTCTCGCACGTGTTTTTACTCGGCTAGCCTGCGGGATGCATCCTCTCGCACGTGTTTTTCCTCGACTAGCCATGCGCATCCCAAAAAACCTGCGCATGCGCATCCCAAAAAACCTGCGCATGCGCATCCCACAAAACCTGCGCATGCGCATCCCACAAAACCTCGCACGTGTTTTTACTCGACTAGCCTGTGGGATTCATCCTCTCGCACGTGTTTTTGCTCGACTAGCCTGCGGGATGCATCCTCTCGCACGTGTTTTTGCTCGACTAGCCTGCGGGACGCATCCTCTCGCACGTGTTTTTACTCGACTAGCCTGCGGGATGCATCCTCTCGCACGTGTTTTTGCTCGACTAGCCATGCGCATCCCAAAAAACCTGCGCATGCGCATCCCACAAAACCTGCGCATGCGCATCCCACAAAACCTCGCACGTGTTTTTACTCGACTAGCCTGCGGGATGCATCCTCTCGCACGTGTTTCTACTCGACTAGCCTGCGGGATGCATCCTCTCGCACGTGTTTTTGCTCGACTAGCCATGCGCATCCCAAAAAACCTGCGCATGCGCATCCCACAAAACCTGCGCATGCGCATCCCACAAAACCTCGCACGTGTTTTTACTCGACTAGCCTGCGGGATGCATCCTCTCGCACGTGTTTCTACTCGACTAGCCTGCGGGATGCATCATCTCGCACGTGTTTTTGCTCGACTAGCCATGCGCATCCCAAAAAACCTGCGCATGCGCATCCCAAAAAACCTGCGCATGCGCATCCCACAAAACCTCGCACGTGTTTGTGCTCGACTAGCCTGCGGGATGCATCCTCTCACACGTGTTTTTGCTCGACTAGCCTGCGGGATGCATCCTCTCGCACGTGTTTTTACACGACTAGCCTGCGGGATGCATCCTCTCGCACGTGTTTTTCCTCGACTAGCCATGCGCATCCCAAAAAACCTGCGCATGCGCATCCCAAAAAACCTGCGCATGCGCATCCCACAAAACCTGCGCATGCGCATCCCACAAAACCTCGCACGTGTTTTTACTCGACTAGCCTGCGGGATTCATCATCTCGCACGTGTTTTTGCTCGACTAGCCTGCGGGATGCATCCTCTCGCACGTGTTTTTACTCGGCTAGCCTGCGGGATGCATCCTCTCGCACGTGTTTTTCCTCGACTAGCCATGCGCATCCCAAAAAACCTGCGCATGCGCATCCCACAAAACCTCGCACGTGTTTTTACTCGACTAGCCTGCGGGATGCATCCTCTCGCACGTGTTTTTACTCGACTAGCCTGCGGGATGCATCCTCTCGCACGTGTTTTTGCTCGACTAGCCTGCGGGATGCATCCTCTCGCACGTGTTTTTACTCGACTAGCCTGCGGGATGCATCCTCTCGCACGTGTTTTTGCTCGACTAGCCATGCGCATCCCAAAAAACCTGCGCATGCGCATCCCAAAAAACCTGCGCATGCGCATCCCACAAAACCTACGCATGCGCATCCTACAAAACCTCGCACGTGTTTTTACTCAACTAGCCTGCGGGATGCATCCTCTCGCACGTATTTTTACTCGACTAGCCTGCGGGATGCATCCTCTCGCACGTGTTTTTCCTCGACTAGCCATGCGCATCCCAAAAAACCTGCGCATGCGCATCCCAAAAAACCTGCGCATGCGCATCCCACAAAACCTGCGCATGCGCATCCCACAAAACCTAGCACGTGTTTTTACTCGACTAGCCTGCGGGATTCATCCTCTCGCACGTGTTTTTGCTCGACTAGCCTGCGGGATGCATCCTCTCGCACGTGTTTTTACTCGGCTAGCCTGCGGGATGCATCCTCTCGCACGTGTTTTTCCTCGACTAGCCATGCGCATCCCAAAAAACCTGCGCATGCGCATCCCAAAAAACCTGCGCATGCGCATCCCACAAAACCTGCGCATGCGCATCCCACAAAACCTCGCACGTGTTTTTACTCGACTAGCCTGCGGGATGCATCCTCTCGCACGTGTTTTTGCTCGACTAGCCTGCGGGACGCATCCTCTCGCACGTGTTTTTACTCGACTAGCCTGCGGGGTGCATCCTCTCGCACGTGTTTTTGCTCGACTAGCCATGCGCATCCCAAAAAACCTGCGCATGCGCATCCCACAAAACCTGCGCATGCGCATCCCACAAAACCTCGCACGTGTTTTTACTCGACTAGCCTGCGGGATGCATCCTCTCGCACGTGTTTCTACTCGACTAGCCTGCGGGATGCATCCTCTCGCACGTGTTTTTGCTCGACTAGCCATGCGCATCCCAAAAAACCTGCGCATGCGCATCCCAAAAAACCTGCGCATGCGCATCCCACAAAACCTCGCACGTGTTTGTGCTCGACTAGCCTGCGGGATGCATCCTCTCGCACGTGTTTTTGCTCGACTAGCCTGCGGGATGCATCCTCTCGCACGTGTTTTTACTCGACTAGCCTGCGGGATGCATCCTCTCGCACGTTTTTTTCCTCGACTAGCCATGCGCATCCCAAAAAACCTGCGCATGCGCATCCCAAAAAACCTGCGCATGCGCATCCCACAAAACCTGCGCATGCGCATCCCACAAAACCTCGCACGTGTTTTTACTCGACTAGCCTGCGGGATTCATCCTCTGGCACGTGTTTTTGCTCGACTAGCCTGCGGGATGCATCCTCTCGCACGTGTTTTTACTCGGCTAGCCTGCGGGATGCATCCTCTCGCACGTGTTTTTCCTCGACTAGCCATGCGCATCCCAAAAAACCTGCGCATGCGCATCCCAAAAAACCTGCGCATGCGCATCCCACAAAACCTGCGCATGCGCATCCCACAAAACCTCGCACGTGTTTTTACTCGACTAGCCTGCGGGATTCATCCTCTCGCACGTGTTTTTGCTCGACTAGCCTGCGGGATGCATCCTCTCGCACGTGTTTTTGCTCGACTAGCCATGCGCATCCCAAAAAACCTGCGCATGCGCATCCCACAAAACCTCGCACGTGTTTGTGCTCGACTAGCCTGCGGGATGCATCCTCTCACACGTGTTTTTGCTCGACTAGCCTGCGGGATGCATCCTCTCGCACGTGTTTTTACTCGAGTAGCCTGCGGGATGCATCCTCTCGCACGTGTTTTTGCTCGACTAGCCTGCGGGATGCATCCTCTCGCACGTGTTTTTGCTCGACTAGCCATGCGCATCCCAAAAAACCTGCGCATGCGTATCCCACAAAACCTCGCACGTGTTTTTACTCGACTAGCCTGCGGGATGCATCCTCTCGCACGTGTTTCTACTCGACTAGCCTGCGGGATGCATCCTCTCGCACGTGTTTTTGCTCGACTAGCCATGCGCATCCCAAAAAACCTGCGCATGCGCATCCCACAAAACCTCGCACGTGTTTGTGCTCGACTAGCCTGCGGGATGCATCCTCTCACACGTGTTTTTGCTCGACTAGCCTGCGGGATGCATCCTCTCGCACGTGTTTTTACTCGACTAGCCTGCGGGATGCATCCTCTCGCACGTGTTTTTGCTCGACTACCCTGCGGTATGCATCCTCTCGCACGTGTTTTTGCTCGACTAGCCATGCGCATCCCAAAAAACCTGCGCATGCGCATCCCACAAAACCTGCGCATGCGCATCCCACAAAACCTCGCACGTGTTTTTACTCGACTAGCCTGCGGGATGCATCCTCTCGCACGTGTTTTTACTCGACTAGCCTGCGGGATGCATCCTCTCGCACGTGTTTTTGCTCGACTAGCCATGCGCATCCCAAAAAACCTGCGCATGCGCATCCCAAAAAACCTGCGCATGCGCATCCCACAAAACCTACGCAAGCGCATCCCACAAAACCTCGCACGTGTTTTTACTCAACTAGCCTGCGGGATGCATCCTCTCGCACGTGTTTTTCCTCGACTAGCCATGCGCATCCCAAAAAAGCTGCGCATGCGCATCCCAAAAAACCTGCGCATGCGCATCCCACAAAACCTGCGCATGCGCATCCCACAAAACCTGCGCATGCGCATCCCACAAAACCTCGCACGTGTTTTTACTCGACTAGCCTGCGGGATTCATCCTCTCGCACGTGTTTTTGCTCGACTAGCCTGCGGGATGCATCCTCTCGCACGTGTTTTTACTCGGCTAGCCTGCGGGATGCATCCTCTCGCACGTGTTTTTCCTCGACTAGCCATGCGCATCCCAAAAAACCTGCGCATGCGCATCCCAAAAAACCTGCGCATGCGCATCCCACAAAACCTGCGCATGCGCATCCCACAAAACCTCGCACGTGTTTTTACTCGACTAGCCTGCGGGATTCATCCTCTCGCACGTGTTTTTGCTCGACTAGCCTGCGGGATGCATCCTCTCGCACGTGTTTTTGCTCGACTAGCCTGCGGGACGCATCCTCTCGCACGTGTTTTTACTCGACTAGCCTGCGGGATGCATCCTCTCGCACGTGTTTTTGCTCGACTAGCCATGCGCATCCCAAAAAACCTGCGCATGCGCATCCCACAAAACCTCGCACGTGTTTTTACTCGACTAGCCTGCGGGATGCATCCTCTCGCACGTGTTTCTACTCGACTAGCCTGCGGGATGCATCCTCTCGCACGTGTTTTTGCTCGACTAGCCATGCGCATCCCAAAAAACCAGCGCATGCGCATCCCAAAAAACCTGCGCATGCGCATCCCACAAAACCTCGCACGTGTTTGTGCTCGACTAGCCTGCGGGATGCATCCTCTCGCACGTGTTTCTACTCAACTAGCCTGCGGGATGCATCCTCTCGCACGTGTTTTTGCTCGACTAGCCATGCGCATCCCAAAAAACCTGCGCATGCGCATCCCAAAAAACCTGCGCATGCGCATCCCACAAAACCTCGCACGTGTTTGTGCTCAACTAGCCTGCGGGATGCATCCTCTCACACGTGTTTTTGCTCGACTAGCCTGCGGGATGCATCCTCTTGCACGTGTTTTTACTCGACTAGCCTGCGGGATGCATCCTCTCGCACGTGTTTTTCCTCGACTAGCCATGCGCATCCCAAAAAACCTGCGCATGCGCATCCCAAAAAACCTGCGCATGCGCATCCCACAAAACCTGCGCATGCGCATCCCACAAAACCTCGCACGTGTTTTTACTCGACTAGCCTGCGGGATTCATCCTCTCGCACGTGTTTTTGCTCGACTAGCCTGCGGGATGCATCCTCTCGCACGTGTTTTTACTCGACTAGCCTGCGGGATGCATCCTCTCGCACGTGTTTTTCCTCGACTAGCCATGCGCATCCCAAAAAACCTGCGCATGCGCATCCCACAAAACCTGCGCATGCGCATCCCACAAAACCTGCGCATGCGCATCCCACAAAACCTCGCACGTGTTTTTACTCGACTAGCCTGCGGGATTCATCCTCTCGCACGTGTTTTTGCTCGACTAGCCTGCGGGATGCATCCTCTCGCACGTGTTTTTACTCGGCTAGCCTGCGGGATGCATCCTCTCGCACGTGTTTTTCCTCGACTAGCCATGCGCATCCCAAAAAACCTGCGCATGCGCATCCCACAAAACCTCGCACGTGTTTTTACTCGACTAGCCTGCGGGATGCATCCTCTCGCACGTGTTTCTACTCGACTAGCCTGCGGGATGCATCCTCTCGCACGTGTTTTTGCTCGACTAGCCATGCGCATCCCAAAAAACCTGCGCATGCGCATCCCACAAAACCTCGCACGTGTTTGTGCTCGACTAGCCTGCGGGATGCATCCTCTCACACGTGTTTTTGCTCGACTAGCCTGCGGGATGCATCCTCTCGCACGTGTTTTTACTCGACTAGCCTGCGGGATGCATCCTCTCGCACGTGTTTTTGCTCGACTAGCCTGCGGTATGCATCCTCTCGCACGTGTTTTTGCTCGACTAGCCATGCGCATCCCAAAAAACCTGCGCATGCGCATCCCAAAAAACCTGCGCATGCGCATCCCAAAAAACCTGCGCATGCGCATCCCACAAAACCTGCGCATGCGCATCCCACAAAACCTCGCACGTGTTTTTACTCGACTAGCCTGCGGGATTCATCCTCTGGCACGTGTTTTTGCTCGACTAGCCTGCGGGATGCATCCTCTCGCACGTGTTTTTACTCGGCTAGCCTGCGGGATGCATCCTCTCGCACGTGTTTTTCCTCGACTAGCCATGCGCATCCCAAAAAACCTGCGCATGCGCATCCCAAAAAACCTGCGCATGCGCATCCCACAAAACCTGCGCATGCGCATCCCACAAAACCTCGCACGTGTTTTTACTCGACTAGCCTGCGGGATTCATCCTCTCGCACGTGTTTTTGCTCGACTAGCCTGCGGGATGCATCCTCTCGCACGTGTTTTTGCTCGACTAGCCATGCGCATCCCAAAAAACCTGCGCATGCGCATCCCACAAAACCTCGCACGTGTTTGTGCTCGACTAGCCTGCGGGATGCATCCTCTCACACGTGTTTTTGCTCGACTAGCCTGCGGGATGCATCCTCTCGCACGTGTTTTTACTCGAGTAGCCTGCGGGATGCATCCTCTCGCACGTGTTTTTGCTCGACTAGCCTGCGGGATGCATCCTCTCGCACGTGTTTTTGCTCGACTAGCCATGCGCATGCCAAAAAACCTGCGCATGCGCATCCCACAAAACCTCGCACGTGTTTTTACTCGACTAGCCTGCGGGATGCATCCTCTCGCACGTGTTTCTACTCGACTAGCCTGCGGGATGCATCCTCTCGCACGTGTTTTTGCTCGACTAGCCATGCGCATCCCAAAAAACCTGCGCATGCGCATCCCACAAAACCTCGCACGTGTTTGTGCTCGACTAGCCTGCGGGATGCATCCTCTCACACGTGTTTTTGCTCGACTAGCCTGCGGGATGCATCCTCTCGCACGTGTTTTTACTCGACTAGCCTGCGGGATGCATCCTCTCGCACGTGTTTTTGCTCGACTAGCCTGCGGTATGCATCCTCTCGCACGTGTTTTTGCTCGACTAGCCATGCGCATCCCAAAAAACCTGCGCATGCGCATCCCACAAAACCTGCGCATGCGCATCCCACAAAACCTCGCACGTGTTTTTACTCGACTAGCCTGCGGGATGCATCCTCTCGCACGTGTTTTTACTCGACTAGCCTGCGGGATGCATCCTCTCGCACGTGTTTTTGCTCGACTAGCCATGCGCATCCCAAAAAACCTGCGCATGCGCATCCCAAAAAACCTGCGCATGCGCATCCCACAAAACCTACGCAAGCGCATCCCACAAAACCTCGCACGTGTTTTTACTCAACTAGCCTGCGGGATGCATCCTCTCGCACGTGTTTTTCCTCGACTAGCCATGCGCATCCCAAAAAAGCTGCGCATGCGCATCCCAAAAAACCTGCGCATGCGCATCCCACAAAACCTGCGCATGCGCATCCCACAAAACCTCGCACGTGTTTTTACTCGACTAGCCTGCGGGATTCATCCTCTCGCACGTGTTTTTGCTCGACTAGCCTGCGGGATGCATCCTCTCGCACTTGTTTTTACTCGGCTAGCCTGCGGGATGCATCCTCTCGCACGTGTTTTTCCTCGACTAGCCATGCGCATCCCAAAAAACCTGCGCATGCGCATCCCACAAAACCTCGCACGTGTTTTTACTCGACTAGCCTGCGGGATGCATCCTCTCGCACGTGTTTCTACTCGACTAGCCTGCGGGATGCATCCTCTCGCACGTGTTTTTGCTCGACTAGCCATGCGCATCCCAAAAAACCTGCGCATGCGCATCCCACAAAACCTCGCACGTGTTTGTGCTCGACTAGCCTGCGGGATGCATCCTCTCACACGTGTTTTTGCTCGACTAGCCTGCGGGATGCATCCTCTCGCACGTGTTTTTACTCGACTAGCCTGCGGGATGCATCCTCTCGCACGTGTTTTTGCTCGACTAGCCTGCGGTATGCATCCTCTCGCACGTGTTTTTGCTCGACTAGCCATGCGCATCCCAAAAGACCTGCGCATGCGCATCCCACAAAACCTCGCACGTGTTTTTACTCGACTAGCCTGCGGGATGCATCCTCTCGCACGTGTTTTTACTCGACTAGCCTGCGGGATGCATCCTCTCGCACGTGTTTTTGCTCGACTAGCCATGCGCATCCCAAAAAACCTGCGCATGCGCATCCCAAAAAACCTGCGCATGCGCATCCCACAAAACCTACGCAAGCGCATCCCACAAAACCTCGCACGTGTTTTTACTCAACTAGCCTGCGGGATGCATCCTCTCGCACGTATTTTTACTCGACTAGCCTGCGGGATGCATCCTCTCGCACGTGTTTTTCCTCGACTAGCCATGCGCATCCCAAAAAACCTGCGCATGCGCATCCCACAAAACCTGCGCATGCGCATCCCACAAAACCTGCGCATGCGCATCCCACAAAACCTCGCACGTGTTTTTACTCGACTAGCCTGCGGGATTCATCCTCTCGCACGTGTTTTTGCTCGACTAGCCTGCGGGATGCATCCTCTCGCACGTGTTTTTACTCGACTAGCCTGCGGGATGCATCCTCTCGCACGTGTTTTTGCTCGACTAGCCTGCGGGATGCATCCTCTCGCACGTGTTTTTACTCGACTAGCCTGCGGGATGCATCCTCTCGCACGTGTTTTTACTCGACTACCCTGCGGGATGCATCCTCTCGCACGTGTTTTTGCTCGACTAGCCATGCGCATCCCAAAAAACCTGCGCATGCGCATCCCACAAAACCTCGCACGTGTTTTTACTCGACTAGCCTGCGGGATGCATCCTCTCGCACGTGTTTTTACCCGACTAGCCTGCGGGATGCATCCTCTCGCACGTGTTTTTGCTCGACTAGCCTGCGGGATGCATCCTCTCGCACGTGTTTTTACTCGACTAGCCTGCGGGATGCATCCTCTCGCACGTGTTTTTGCTCGACTAGCCATGCGCATCCCAAAAAACCTGCGCATGCGCATCCCAAAAAACCTGCGCATGCGCATCCCACAAAACCTACGCATGCGCATCCCACAAAACCTCGCACGTGTTTTTACTCAACTAGCCTGCGGGATGCATCCTCTCGCACGTATTTTTACTCGACTAGCCTGCGGGATGCATCCTCTCGCACGTGTTTTTCCTCGACTAGCCATGCGCATCCCAAAAAACCTGCGCATGCGCATCCCAAAAAACCTGCGCATGCGCATCCCACAAAACCTCGCACGTGTTTTTACTCGACTAGCCTGCGGGATTCATCCTCTCGCACGTGTTTTTGCTCGACTAGCCTGCGGGATGCATCCTCTCGCACGTGTTTTTACTCGGCTAGCCTGCGGGATGCATCCTCTCGCACGTGTTTTTCCTCGACTAGCCATGCGCATCCCAAAAAACCTGCGCATGCGCATCCCAAAAAACCTGCGCATGCGCATCCCACAAAACCTGCGCATGCGCATCCCACAAAACCTCGCACGTGTTTGTGCTCGATTAGCCTGCGGGATGCATCCTCTCACACGTGTTTTTGCTCGACTAGCCTGCGGGATGCATCCTCTCGCACGTGTTTTTGCTGGACTAGCCATGCGCATCCCAAAAAACCTGCGCATGCGCATCCCAAAAAACCTGCGCATGCGCATCCCACAAAACCTCGCACGTGTTTGTGCTCGACTAGCCTGCGGGATGCATCCTCTCACACGTGTTTTTGCTCGACTAGCCTGCGGGATGCATCCTCTCGCACGTGTTTTTACTCGACTAGCCTGCGGGATGCATCCTCTCGCACGTGTTTTTGCTCGACTAGCCTGCGGTATGCATCCTCTCGCACGTGTTTTTGCTCGACTAGCCATGCGCATCCCAAAAAACCTGCGCATGCGCATCCCACAAAACCTGCGCATGCGCATCCCACAAAACCTCGCACGTGTTTTTACTCGACTAGCCTGCGGGATGCATCCTCTCGCACGTGTTTTTACTCGACTAGCCTACGGGATGCATCCTCTCGCACGTGTTTTTCCTCGACTAGCCATGCGCATCCCAAAAAACCTGCGCATGCGCATCCCACAAAACCTGCGCATGCGCATCCCACAAAACCTACGCATGCGCATCCCACAAAACCTCGCACGTGTTTTTACTCAACTAGCCTGCGGGATGCATCCTCTCGCACGTATTTTTACTCGACTAGCCTGCGGGATGCATCCTCTCGCACGTGTTTTTCCTCGACTAGCCATGCGCATCCCAAAAAACCTGCGCATGCGCATCCCAAAAAACCTGCGCATGCGCATCCCACAAAACCTGCGCATGCGCATCCCACAAAACCTCGCACGTGTTTTTACTCGACTAGCCTGCGGGATTCATCCTCTCGCACGTGTTTTTGCTCGACTAGCCTGCGGGATGCATCCTCTCGCACGTGTTTTTGCTGGACTAGCCATGCGCATCCCAAAAAACCTGCGCATGCGCATCCCACAAAACCTGCGCATGCGCATCCCACAAAACCTCGCACGTGTTTTTACTCGACTAGCCTGCGGGATGCATCCTCTCGCACGTGTTTTTACTCGACTAGCCTACGGGATGCATCCTCTCGCACGTGTTTTTCCTCGACTAGCCATGCGCATCCCAAAAAACCTGCGCATGCGCATCCCACAAAACCTGCGCATGCGCATCCCACAAAACCTACGCATGCGCATCCCACAAAACCTCGCACGTGTTTTTACTCAACTAGCCTGCGGGATGCATCCTCTCGCACGTATTTTTACTCGACTAGCCTGCGGGATGCATCCTCTCGCACGTGTTTTTCCTCGACTAGCCATGCGCATCCCAAAAAACCTGCGCATGCGCATCCCAAAAAACCTGCGCATGCGCATCCCACAAAACCTGCGCATGCGCATCCCACAAAACCTCGCACGTGTTTGTGCTCGATTAGCCTGCGGGATGCATCCTCTCACACGTGTTTTTGCTCGACTAGCCTGCGGGATGCATCCTCTCGCACGTGTTTTTGCTGGACTAGCCATGCGCATCCCAAAAAACCTGCGCATGCGCATCCCAAAAAACCTGCGCATGCGCATCCCACAAAACCTCGCACGTGTTTGTGCTCGACTAGCCTGCGGGATGCATCCTCTCACACGTGTTTTTGCTCGACTAGCCTGCGGGATGCATCCTCTCGCACGTGTTTTTACTCGACTACCCTGCGGGATGCATCCTCTCGCACGTGTTTTTGCTCGACTAGCCATGCGCATCCCAAAAAACCTGCGCATGCGCATCCCACAAAACCTCGCACGTGTTTTTACTCGACTAGCCTGCGGGATGCATCCTCTCGCACGTGTTTTTACTCGACTAGCCTGCGGGATGCATCCTCTCGCACGTGTTTTTGCTCGACTAGCCTGCGGGATGCATCCTCTCGCACGTGTTTTTACTCGACTAGCCTGCGGGATGCATCCTCTCGCACGTGTTTTTGCTCGACTAGCCATGCGCATCCCAAAAAACCTGCGCATGCGCATCCCAAAAAACCTGCGCATGCGCATCCCACAAAACCTACGCATGCGCATCCCACAAAACCTCGCACGTGTTTTTACTCAACTAGCCTGCGGGATGCATCCTCTCGCACGTATTTTTACTCGACTAGCCTGCGGGATGCATCCTCTCGCACGTGTTTTTCCTCGACTAGCCATGCGCATCCCAAAAAACCTGCGCATGCGCATCCCAAAAAACCTGCGCATGCGCATCCCAAAAAACCTGCGCATTCGCATCCCACAAAACCTGCGCATGCGCATCCCACAAAACCTCGCACGTGTTTTTACTCGACTAGCCTGCGGGATTCATCCTCTCGCACGTGTTTTTGCTCGACTAGCCTGCGGGATGCATCCTCTCGCACGTGTTTTTACTCGGCTAGCCTGCGGGATGCATCCTCTCGCACGTGTTTTTCCTCGACTAGCCATGCGCATCCCAAAAAACCTGCGCATGCGCATCCCAAAAAACCTGCGCATGCGCATCCCACAAAACCTGCGCATGCGCATCCCACAAAACCTCGCACGTGTTTTTACTCGACTAGCCTGCGGGATTCATCCTCTCGCACGTGTTTTTGCTCGACTAGCCTGCGGGATGCATCCTCTCGCACGTGTTTTTGCTCGACTACCCTGCGGGACGCATCCTCTCGCACGTGTTTTTACTCGGCTAGCCTGCGGGATGCATCCTCTCGCACGTGTTTTTCCTCGACTAGCCATGCGCATCCCACAAAACCTGCGCATGCGCATCCCACAAAACCTCGCACGTGTTTTTACTCGACTAGCCTGCGGGATTCATCCTCTCGCACGTGTTTTTGCTCGACTAGCCTGCGGGATGCATCCTCTCGCACGTGTTTTTGCTCGACTAGCCTGCGGGACGCATCCTCTCGCACGTGTTTTTACTCGACTAGCCTGCGGGATGCATCCTCTCGCACGTGTTTTTGCTCGACTAGCCTGCGGGACGCATCCTCTCGCACGTGTTTTTACTCGACTAGCCTGCGGGATGCATCCTCTCGCACGTGTTTTTGCTCGACTAGCCATGCGCATCCCAAAAAACCTGCGCATGCGCATCCCACAAAACCTGCGCATGCGCATCCCACAAAACCTCGCACGTGTTTTTACTCGACTAGCCTGCGGGATGCATCCTCTCGCACGTGTTTCTACTCGACTAGCCTGCGGGATGCATCCTCTCGCACGTGTTTTTGCTCGACTAGCCATGCGCATCCCAAAAAACCTGCGCATGCGCATCCCAAAAAACCTGCGCATGCGCATCCCACAAAACCTACGCATGCGCATCCCACAAAACCTCGCACGTGTTTTTACTCAACTAGCCTGCGGGATGCATCCTCTCGCACGTATTTTTACTCGACTAGCCTGCGGGATGCATCCTCTCGCACGTGTTTTTCCTCGACTAGCCATGCGCATCCCAAAAAACCTGCGTATGCGCATCCCAAAAAACCTGCGCATGCGCATCCCACAAAACCTCGCACGTGTTTTTACTCGACTAGCCTGCGGGATTCATCCTCTCGCACGTGTTTTTGCTCGACTAGCCTGCGGGATGCATCCTCTCGCACGTGTTTTTACTCGGCTAGCCTGCGGGATGCATCCTCTCGCACGTGTTTTTCCTCGACTAGCCATGCGCATCCCAAAAAACCTGCGCATGCGCATCCCAAAAAACCTGCGCATGCGCATCCCACAAAACCTGCGCATGCGCATCCCACAAAACCTCGCACGTGTTTGTGCTCGACTAGCCTGCGGGATGCATCCTCTCACACGTGTTTTTGCTCGACTAGCCTGCGGGATGCATCCTCTCGCACGTGTTTTTGCTCGACTAGCCATGCGCATCCCAAAAAACCTGCGCATGCGCATCCCAAAAAACCTGCGCATGCGCATCCCACAAAACCTCGCACGTGTTTGTGCTCGACTAGCCTGCGGGATGCATCCTCCCACACGTGTTTTTGCTCGACTAGCCTGCGGGATGCATCCTCTCGCACGTGTTTTTACTCGACTAGCCTGCGGGATGCATTCTCTCGCACGTGTTTTTGCTCGACTAGCCTGCGGGATG
Source organism: Lasioglossum baleicum (assembly GCF_051020765.1). Lineage (NCBI taxonomy): Eukaryota > Metazoa > Arthropoda > Insecta > Hymenoptera > Halictidae > Lasioglossum > Lasioglossum baleicum. The sequence goes on along the minus strand of NW_027469294.1, from coordinate 89,299 downwards.
CATCCTCTCGCACGTGTTTTTGCTCGACTAGCCATGCGCATCCCAAAAAACCTGCGCATGCGCATCCCACAAAACCTGCGCATGCGCATCCCACAAAACCTTTCACGTGTTTTTACTCGACTAGCCTGCGGGATGCATCATCTCGCACGTGTTTTTGCTCGACTAGCCATGCGCATCCCAAAAAACCTGCGCATGCGCATCCCACAAAACCTCGCACGTGTTTTTGCTCGACTAGCCTGCGGGATGCATCCTCTCGCACGTGTTTTTACTCGGCTAGCCTGCGGGATGCATCCTCTCGCACGTGTTTTTCCTCGACTAGCCATGCGCATCCCAAAAAACCTGCGCATGCGCATCCCAAAAAACCTGCGCATGCGCATCCCACAAAACCTGCGCATGCGCATCCCACAAAACCTCGCACGTGTTTGTGCTCGACTAGCCTGCGGGATGCATCCTCTCACACGTGTTTTTGCTCGACTAGCCTGCGGGATGCATCCTCTCGCACGTGTTTTTGCTCGACTAGCCATGCGCATCCCAAAAAACCTGCGCATGCGCATCCCAAAAAACCTGCGCATGCGCATCCCACAAAACCTCGCACGTGTTTGTGCTCGACTAGCCTGCGGGATGCATCCTCCCACACGTGTTTTTGCTCGCCTAGCCTGCGGGATGCATCCTCTCGCACGTGTTTTTACTCGACTAGCCTGCGGGATGCATTCTCTCGCACGTGTTTTTGCTCGACTAGCCTGCGGGATGCATCCTCTCGCACGTGTTTTTGCTCGACTAGCCATGCGCATCCCAAAAAACCTGCGCATGCGCATCCCACAAAACCTGCGCATGCGCATCCCACAAAACCTTTCACGTGTTTTTACTCGACTAGCCTGCGGGATGCATCCTCTCGCACGTGTTTCTACTCGACTAGCCTGCGGGATGCATCCTCTCGCACGTGTTTTTGCTCGGCTAGCCATGCGCATCCCAAAAAACCTGCGCATGCGCATCCCACAAAACCTCGCACGTGTTTGTGCTCGACTAGCCTGCGGGATGCATCCTCTCACACGTGTTTTTGCTCGACTAGCCTGCGGGATGCATCCTCTCGCACGTGTTTTTACTCGACTAGCCTGCGGGATGCATCCTCTCGCACGTGTTTTTGCTCGACTAGCCTGCGGTATGCATCCTCTCGCACGTGTTTTTGCTCGACTAGCCATGCGCATCCCAAAAAACCTGCGCATGCGCATCCCACAAAACCTGCGCATGCGCATCCCACAAAACCTCGCACGTGTTTTTACTCGACTAGCCTGCGGGATGCATCCTCTCGCACGTGTTTTTACTCGACTAGCCTACGGGATGCATCCTCTCGCACGTGTTTTTGCTCGACTAGCCATGCGCATCCCAAAAAACATGCGCATGCGCATCCCAAAAAACCTGCGCATGCGCATCCCACAAAACCTACGCAAGCGCATCCCACAAAACCTCGCACGTGTTTTTACTCAACTAGCCTGCGGGATGCATCCTCTCGCACGTATTTTTACTCGACTAGCCTGCGGGATGCATCCTCTCGCACGTGTTTTTCCTCGACTAGCCATGCGCATCCCAAAAAACCTGCGCATGCGCATCCCACAAAACCTGCGCATGCGCATCCCACAAAACCTACGCATGCGCATCCCACAAAACCTCGCACGTGTTTTTACTCAACTAGCCTGCGGGATGCATCCTCTCGCACGTATTTTTACTCGACTAGCCTGCGGGATGCATCCTCTCGCACGTGTTTTTCCTCGACTAGCCATGCGCATCCCAAAAAACCTGCGCATGCGCATCCCAAAAAACCTGCGCATGCGCATCCCACAAAACCTGCGCATGCGCATCCCACAAAACCTCGCACGTGTTTTTCCTCGACTAGCCATGCGCATCCCAAAAAACCTGCGCATGCGCATCCCAAAAAACCTGCGCATGCGCATCCCACAAAACCTGCGCATGCGCATCCCACAAAACCTCGCACGTGTTTGTGCTCGACTAGCCTGCGGCATGCATCCTCTCACACGTGTTTTTGCTCGACTAGCCTGCGGGATGCATCCTCTCGCACGTGTTTTTGCTCGACTAGCCATGCGCATCCCAAAAAACCTGCGCATGCGCATCCCAAAAAACCTGCGCATGCGCATCCCACAAAACCTCGCACGTGTTTGTGCTCGACTAGCCTGCGGGATGCATCCTCCCACACGTGTTTTTGCTCGACTAGCCTGCGGGATGCATCCTCTCGCACGTGTTTCTACTCGACTAGCCTGCGGGATGCATTCTCTCGCACGTGTTTTTGCTCGACTAGCCTGCGGGATGCATCCTCTCGCACGTGTTTTTGCTCGACTAGCCATGCGCATCCCAAAAAACCTGCGCATGCGCATCCCACAAAACCTGCGCATGCGCATCCCACAAAACCTTTCACGTGTTTTTACTCGACTAGCCTGCGGGATGCATCCTCTCGCACGTGTTTCTACTCGACTAGCCTGCGGGATGCATCCTCTCGCACGTGTTTTTGCTCGACTAGCCATGCGCATCCCAAAAAACCTGCGCATGCGCATCCCACAAAACCTCGCACGTGTTTGTGCTCGACTAGCCTGCGGGATGCATCCTCTCACACGTGTTTTTGCTCGACTAGCCTGCGGGATGCATCCTCTCGCACGTGTTTTTACTCGACTAGCCTGCGGGATGCATCCTCTCGCACGTGTTTTTGCTCGACTAGCCTGCGGTATGCATCCTCTCGCACGTGTTTTTGCTCGACTAGCCATGCGCATCCCAAAAAACCTGCGCATGCGCATCCCACAAAACCTGCGCATGCGCATCCCACAAAACCTCGCACGTGTTTTTACTCGACTAGCCTGCGGGATGCATCCTCTCGCACGTGTTTTTACTCGACTAGCCTACGGGATGCATCCTCTCGCACGTGTTTTTGCTCGACTAGCCATGCGCATCCCAAAAAACATGCGCATGCGCATCCCAAAAAACCTGCGCATGCGCATCCCACAAAACCTACGCAAGCGCATCCCACAAAACCTCGCACGTGTTTTTACTCAACTAGCCTGCGGGATGCATCCTCTCGCACGTATTTTTACTCGACTAGCCTGCGGGATGCATCCTCTCGCACGTGTTTTTCCTCGACTAGCCATGCGCATCCCAAAAAACCTGCGCATGCGCATCCCACAAAACCTGCGCATGCGCATCCCACAAAACCTACGCATGCGCATCCCACAAAACGTCGCACGTGTTTTTACTCAACTAGCCTGCGGGATGCATCCTCTCGCACGTATTTTTACTCGACTAGCCTGCGGGATGCATCCTCTCGCACGTGTTTTTCCTCGACTAGCCATGCGCATCCCAAAAAACCTGCGCATGCGCATCCCAAAAAACCTGCGCATGCGCATCCCACAAAACCTGCGCATGCGCATCCCACAAAACCTCGCACGTGTTTTTACTCGACTAGCCTGCGGGATTCATCCTCTCGCACGTGTTTTTGCTCGACTAGCCAGCGGGATGCATCCTCTCGCACGTGTTTTTACTCGGCTAGCCTGCGGGATGCATCCTCTCGCACGTGTTTTTCCTCGACTAGCCATGCGCATCCCAAAAAACCTGCGCATGCGCATCCCAAAAAACCTGCGCATGCGCATCCCACAAAACCTCGCACGTGTTTTTACTCGACTAGCCTGCGGGATGCATCCTCTCGCACGTGTTTTTACTCGACTAGCCTGCGGGATGCATCCTCTCGCACGTGTTTTTGCTCGACTAGCCTGCGGGATGCATCCTCTCGCACGTGTTTTTACTCGACTAGCCTGCGGGATGCATCCTCTCGCACGTGTTTTTACTCGACTAGCCTGCGGGATGCATCCTCTCGCACGTGTTTTTGCTCGACTAGCCTGCGGGATGCATCCTCTCGCACGTGTTTTTACTCGATTAGCCTGCGGGATGCATCCTCTCGCACGTGTTTTTACTCGACTACCCTGCGGGATGCATCCTCTCGCACGTGTTTTTGCTCGACTAGCCATGCGCATCCCAAAAAACCTGCGCATGCGCATCCCACAAAAGCTCGCACGTGTTTTTACTCGACTAGCCTGCGGGATGCATCCTCTCGCACGTGTTTTTACTCGACTAGCCTGCGGGATGCATCCTCTCGCACGTGTTTTTGCTCGACTAGCCTGCGGGATGCATCCTCTCGCACGTGTTTTTACTCGACTAGCCTGCGGGATGCATCCTCTCGCACGTGTTTTTGCTCGACTAGCCATGCGCATCCCAAAAAACCTGCGCATGCGCATCCCAAAAAACCTGCGCATGCGCATCCCACAAAACCTACGCATGCGCATCCCACAAAACCTCGCACGTGTTTTTACTCAACTAGCCTGCGGGATGCATCCTCTCGCACGTATTTTTACTCGACTAGCCTGCGGGATGCATCCTCTCGCACGTGTTTTTCCTCGACTAGCCATGCGCATCCCAAAAAACCTGCGCATGCGCATCCCAAAAAACCTGCGCATGCGCATCCCACAAAACCAGCGCATGCGCATCCCACAAAACCTCGCACGTGTTTTTACTCGACTCGCCTGCGGGATTCATCCTCTCGCACGTGTTTTTGCTCGACTAGCCTGCGGGATGCATCCTCTCGCACGTGTTTTTACTCGGCTAGCCTGCGGGATGCATCCTCTCGCACGTGTTTTTCCTCGACTAGCCATGCGCATCCCAAAAAACCTGCGCATGCGCATCCCAAAAAACCTGCGCATGCGCATCCCACAAAACCTGCGCATGCGCATCCCACAAAACCTCGCACGTGTTTTTACTCGACTAGCCTGCGGGATTCATCCTCTCGCACGTGTTTTTGCTCGACTAGCCTGCGGGATGCATCCTCTCGCACGTGTTTTTGCTCGACTAGCCTGCGGGACGCATCCTCTCGCACGTGTTTTTACTCGGCTAGCCTGCGGGATGCATCCTCTCGCACGTGTTTTTCCTCGACTAGCCATGCGCATCCCACAAAACCTGCGCATGCGCATCCCACAAAACCTCGCACGTGTTTTTACTCGACTAGCCTGCGGGATTCATCCTCTCGCACGTGTTTTTGCTCGACTAGCCTGCGGGATGCATCCTCTCGCACGTGTTTTTGCTCGACTAGCCTGCGGGACGCATCCTCTCGCACGTGTTTTTACTCGACTAGCCTGCGGGATGCATCCTCTCGCACGTGTTTTTGCTCGACTAGCCATGCGCATCCCAAAAAACCTGCGCATGCGCATCCCACAAAACCTGCGCATGCGCATCCCACAAAACCTCGCACGTGTTTTTACTCGACTAGCCTGCGGGATGCATCCTCTCGCACGTGTTTCTACTCGACTAGCCTGCGGGATGCATCCTCTCGCACGTGTTTTTGCTCGACTAGCCATGCGCATCCCAAAAAACCTGCGCATGCGCATCCCAAAAAACCTGCGCATGCGCATCCCACAAAACCTCGCACGTGTTTGTGCTCGACTAGCCTGCGGGATGCATCCTCTCACACGTGTTTTTGCTCGACTAGCCTGCGGGATGCATCCTCTCGCACGTGTTTTTACTCGACTAGCCTGCGGGATGCATCCTCTCGCACGTGTTTTTCCTCGACTAGCCTGCGGGATGCATCCTCTCGCACGTGTTTTTGCTCGACTAGCCATGCGCATCCCAAAAAACCTGCGCATGCGCATCCCAAAAAACCTGCGCATGCGCATCCCACAAAACCTCGCACGTGTTTGTGCTCGACTAGCCTGCGGGATGCATCCTCTCACACGTGTTTTTGCTCGACTAGCCTGCGGGATGCATCCTCTCGCACGTGTTTTTACTCGACTAGCCATGCGCATCCCAAAAAACCTGCGCATGCGCATCCCAAAAAACCTGCGCATGCGCATCCCACAAAACCTGCGCATGCGCATCCCACAAAACCTCGCACGTGTTTTTACTCGACTAGCCTGCGGGATTCATCCTCTCGCACGTGTTTTTGCTCGACTAGCCTGCGGGATGCATCCTCTCGCACGTGTTTTTACTCGGCTAGCCTGCGGGATGCATCCTCTCGCACGTGTTTTTCCTCGACTAGCCATGCGCATCCCAAAAAACCTGCGCATGCGCATCCCAAAAAACCTGCGCATGCGCATCCCACAAAACCTGCGCATGCGCATCCCACAAAACCTGCGCATGCGCATCCCACAAAACCTCGCACGTGTTTGTGCTCGACTAGCCTGCGGGATGCATCCTCTCACACGTGTTTTTGCTCGACTAGCCTGCGGGATGCATCCTCTCGCACGTGTTTTTACTCGACTAGCCTGCGGGATGCATCCTCTCGCACGTGTTTTTGCTCGACTAGCCTGCGGGATGCATCCTCTCGCACGTGTTTTTGCTCGACTAGCCATGCGCATCCCAAAAACCTGCGCATGCGCATCCCACAAAACCTCGCACGTGTTTTTACTCGACTAGCCTGCGGGATGCATCCTCTCGCACGTGTTTCTACTCGACTAGCCTGCGGGATGCATCCTCTCGCACGTGTTTTTGCTCGACTAGCCATGCGCATCCCAAAAAACCTGCGCATGCGCATCCCACAAAACCTCGCACGTGTTTGTGCTCGACTAGCCTGCGGGATGCATCCTCTTACACGTGTTTTTGCTCGACTAGCCTGCGGGATGCATCCTCTCGCACGTGTTTTTACTCGACTAGCCTGCGGGATGCATCCTCTCGCACGTGTTTTTGCTCGACTAGCCTGCGGTATGCATCCTCTCGCACGTGTTTTTGCTCGACTAGCCATGCGCATCCCAAAAAACCTGCGCATGCGCATCCCACAAAACCTGCGCATGCGCATCCCACAAAACCTCGCACGTGTTTTTATTCGACTAGCCTGCGGGATGCATCCTCTCGCACGTGTTTTTACTCGACTAGCCTGCGGGATGCATCCTCTCGCACGTGTTTTTGCTCGACTAGCCTGCGGGATGCATCCTCTCGCACGTGTTTTTACTCGACTAGCCTGCGGGATGCATCCTCTCGCACGTGTTTTTGCTCGACTAGCCATGCGCATCCCAAAAAACCTGCGCATGCGCATCCCAAAAAACCTGCTTATGCGCATCCCACAAAACCTACGCATGCGCATCCCACAAAACCTCGCACGTGTTTTTACTCAACTAGCCTGCGGGATGCATCCTCTCGCACGTATTTTTACTCGACTAGCCTGCGGGATGCATCCTCTCGCACGTGTTTTTCCTCGACTAGCCATGCGCATCCCAAAAAACCTGCGCATGCGCATCCCAAAAAACCTGCGCATGCGCATCCCACAAAACCTGCGTATGCGCATCCCACAAAACCTCGCACGTGTTTTTACTCGACTAGCCTGCGGGATTCATCCTCTCGCACGTGTTTTTGCTCGACTAGCCTGCGGGATGCATCCTCTCGCACGTGTTTTTCCTCGACTAGCCATGCGCATCCCAAAAAACCTGCGCATGCGCATCCCAAAAAACCTGCGCATGCGCATCCCACAAAACCTGCGCATGCGCATCCCACAAAACCTCGCACGTGTTTTTACTCGACTAGCCTGCGGGATTCATCCTCTCGCACGTGTTTTTGCTCGACTAGCCTGCGGGATGCATCCTCTCGCACGTGTTTTTGCTCGACTAGCCTGCGGGACGCATCCTCTCGCACGTGTTTTTACTCGACTAGCCTGCGGGATGCATCCTCTCGCACGTGTTTTTGCTCGACTAGCCATGCGCATCCCAAAAAACCTGCGCATGCGCATCCCAAAAAGACTGCGCATGCGCATCCCACAAAACCTCGCACGTGTTTGTGCTCTACTAGCCTGCGGGATGCATCCTCTCACACGTGTTTTTGCTCGACTAGCCTGCGGGATGCATCCTCTCGCACGTGTTTTTACTCGACTAGCCTGCGGGATGCATCCTCTCGCACGTGTTTTTGCTCGACTAGCCTGCGGGATGCATCCTCTCGCACGTGTTTTTGCTCTACTAGCCATGCGCATCCCAAAAAACCTGCGCATGCGCATCCCACAAAACCTGCGCTTGCGCATCCCACAAAACCTCGCACGTGTTTATACTCAACTAGCCTGCGGGATGCATCCTCTCGCACGTATTTTTACTCGACTAGCCTGCGGGATGCATCCTCTCGCACGTGTTTTTCCTCGACTAGCCATGCGCATCCCAAAAAACCTGCGCATGCGCATCCCACAAAACCTGCGCATGCGCATCGCACAAAACCTCGCACGTGTTTTTACTCGACTAGCCTGCGGGATTCATCCTCTCGCACGTGTTTTTGCTCGACTAGCCTGCGGGATGCAACCTCTCGCACGTGTTTTTACTCGGCTAGCCTGCGGGATGCATCCTCTCGCACGTGTTTTTCCTCGACTAGCCATGCGCATCCCAAAAAACCTGCGCATGCGCATCCCAAAAAACCTGCGCATGCGCATCCCACAAAACCTGCGCATGCGCATCCCACAAAACCTCGCACGTGTTTTTACTCGACTAGCCTGCGGGATTCATCCTCTCGCACGTGTTTTTGCTCGACTAGCCTGCGGGATGTATCCTCTCGCACGTGTTTTTGCTCGACTAGCCTGCGGGACGCATCCTCTCGCACGTGTTTTTACTCGGCTAGCCTGCGGGATGCATCCTCTCGCACGTGTTTTTCCTCGACTAGCCATGCGCATCCCAAAAAACCTGCGCATGCGCATCCCAAAAAACCTGCGCATGCGCATCCCACAAAACCTGCGCATGCGCATCCCACAAAACCTCGCACGTGTTTTTACTCGACTAGCCTGCGGGATTCATCCTCTCGCACGTGTTTTTGCTCGACTAGCCTGCGGGATGCATCCTCTCGCACGTGTTTTTGCTCGACTAGCCTGCGGGACGCATCCTCTCGCACGTGTTTTACTCGACTAGCCTGCGGGATGCATCCTCTCGCACGTGTTTTTGCTCGACTAGCCATGCGCATCCCAAAAAACCTGCGCATGCGCATCCCACAAAACCTGCGCATGCGCATCCCACAAAACCTCGCACGTGTTTTTACTCGACTAGCCTGCGGGATGCATCCTCTCGCACGTGTTTCTACTCGACTAGCCTGCGGGATGCATCCTCTCGCACGTGTTTTTGCTCGACTAGCCATGCGCATCCCACAAAACCTCGCACGTGTTTGTGCTCGACTAGCCTGCGAGATGCATCCTCTCACACGTGTTTTTGCTCGACTAGCCTGCGGGATGCATCCTCTCGCACGTGTTTTTACTCGACTAGCCTGCGGGATGCATCCTCTCGCACGTGTTTTTCCTCGACTAGCCATGCGCATCCCAAAAAACCTGCGCATGCGCATCCCAAAAAACCTGCGCATGCGCATCCCACAAAACCTGCGCATGCGCATCCCACAAAACCTCGCACGTGTTTTTACTCGACTAGCCTGCGGGATTCATCCTCTCGCACGTGTTTTTGCTCGACTAGCCTGCGGGATGCATCCTCTCGCACGTGTTTTTGCTCGACTAGCCATGCGCATCCCAAAAAACCTGCGCATGCGCATCCCACAAAACCAGGGCATGCGCATCCCACAAAACCTCGCACGTGTTTTTACTCGACTATCCTGCGGGATGCATCCTCTCGCACGTGTTTTTATTCGACTACCCTGCGGGATGCATCCTCTCGCACGTGTTTTTGCTCGACTAGCCATGCGCATCCCAAAAAACCTGCGCATGCGCATCCCACAAAACCTGCGCATGCGCATCCCACAAAACCTGCGCATGCGCATCCCACAAAACCTCGCACGTGTTTTTACTCGACTAGCCTGCGGGATGCATCCTCTCGCACGTGTTTTTGCTCGACTAGCCTGCGGGATGCATCCTCTCGCACGTGTTTTTACTCGACCAGCCTGCGGGATGCATCCTCGCGCACGTGTTTTTACTCGACTACCCTGCGGGATGCATCCTCTCGCACGTGTTTTTGCTCGACTAGCCATGCGCATCCCAAAAAACCTGCGCATGCGCATCCCACAAAACCTCGCACGTGTTTTTACTCGACTAGCCTGCGGGATGCATCCTCTCGCACGTGTTTTTACTCGACTAGCCATGCGCATCCCAAAAAACCTGCGCATGCGCATCCCAAAAAACCTGCGCATGCGCATCCCACAAAACCTGCGCATGCGCATCCCACAAAACCTGCGCATGCGCATCCCACAAAACCTCGCACGTGTTTGTGCTCGACTAGCCTGCGGGATGCATCCTCTCACACGTGTTTTTGCTCGACTAGCCTGCGGGATGCATCCTCTCGCACGTGTTTTTACTCGACTAGCCTGCGGGATGCATCCTCTCGCACGTGTTTTTGCTCGACTAGCCTGCGGGATGCATCCTCTCGCACGTGTTTTTGCTCGACTAGCCATGCGCATCCCAAAAACCTGCGCATGCGCATCCCACAAAACCTCGCACGTGTTTTTACTCGACTAGCCTGCGGGATGCATCCTCTCGCACGTGTTTCTACTCGACTAGCCTGCGGGATGCATCCTCTCGCACGTGTTTTTGCTCGACTAGCCATGCGCATCCCAAAAAACCTGCGCATGCGCATCCCACAAAACCTCGCACGTGTTTGTGCTCGACTAGCCTGCGGGATGCATCCTCTTACACGTGTTTTTGCTCGACTAGCCTGCGGGATGCATCCTCTCGCACGTGTTTTTACTCGACTAGCCTGCGGGATGCATCCTCTCGCACGTGTTTTTGCTCGACTAGCCTGCGGTATGCATCCTCTCGCACGTGTTTTTGCTCGACTAGCCATGCGCATCCCAAAAAACCTGCGCATGCGCATCCCACAAAACCTGCGCATGCGCATCCCACAAAACCTCGCACGTGTTTTTACTCGACTAGCCTGCGGGATGCATCCTCTCGCACGTGTTTTTACTCGACTAGCCTGCGGGATGCATCCTCTCGCACGTGTTTTTGCTCGACTAGCCTGCGGGATGCATCCTCTCGCACGTGTTTTTACTCGACTAGCCTGCGGGATGCATCCTCTCGCACGTGTTTTTGCTCGACTAGCCATGCGCATCCCAAAAAACCTGCGCATGCGCATCCCAAAAAACCTGCTTATGCGCATCCCACAAAACCTACGCATGCGCATCCCACAAAACCTCGCACGTGTTTTTACTCAACTAGCCTGCGGGATGCATCCTCTCGCACGTATTTTTACTCGACTAGCCTGCGGGATGCATCCTCTCGCACGTGTTTTTCCTCGACTAGCCATGCGCATCCCAAAAAACCTGCGCATGCGCATCCCAAAAAACCTGCGCATGCGCATCCCACAAAACCTGCGTATGCGCATCCCACAAAACCTCGCACGTGTTTTTACTCGACTAGCCTGCGGGATTCATCCTCTCGCACGTGTTTTTGCTCGACTAGCCTGCGGGATGCATCCTCTCGCACGTGTTTTTCCTCGACTAGCCATGCGCATCCCAAAAAACCTGCGCATGCGCATCCCAAAAAACCTGCGCATGCGCATCCCACAAAACCTGCGCATGCGCATCCCACAAAACCTCGCACGTGTTTTTACTCGACTAGCCTGCGGGATTCATCCTCTCGCACGTGTTTTTGCTCGACTAGCCTGCGGGATGCATCCTCTCGCACGTGTTTTTGCTCGACTAGCCTGCGGGACGCATCCTCTCGCACGTGTTTTTACTCGACTAGCCTGCGGGATGCATCCTCTCGCACGTGTTTTTGCTCGACTAGCCATGCGCATCCCAAAAAACCTGCGCATGCGCATCCCAAAAAGACTGCGCATGCGCATCCCACAAAACCTCGCACGTGTTTGTGCTCTACTAGCCTGCGGGATGCATCCTCTCACACGTGTTTTTGCTCGACTAGCCTGCGGGATGCATCCTCTCGCACGTGTTTTTACTCGACTAGCCTGCGGGATGCATCCTCTCGCACGTGTTTTTGCTCGACTAGCCTGCGGGATGCATCCTCTCGCACGTGTTTTTGCTCTACTAGCCATGCGCATCCCAAAAAACCTGCGCATGCGCATCCCACAAAACCTGCGCTTGCGCATCCCACAAAACCTCGCACGTGTTTATACTCAACTAGCCTGCGGGATGCATCCTCTCGCACGTATTTTTACTCGACTAGCCTGCGGGATGCATCCTCTCGCACGTGTTTTTCCTCGACTAGCCATGCGCATCCCAAAAAACCTGCGCATGCGCATCCCACAAAACCTGCGCATGCGCATCGCACAAAACCTCGCACGTGTTTTTACTCGACTAGCCTGCGGGATTCATCCTCTCGCACGTGTTTTTGCTCGACTAGCCTGCGGGATGCAACCTCTCGCACGTGTTTTTACTCGGCTAGCCTGCGGGATGCATCCTCTCGCACGTGTTTTTCCTCGACTAGCCATGCGCATCCCAAAAAACCTGCGCATGCGCATCCCAAAAAACCTGCGCATGCGCATCCCACAAAACCTGCGCATGCGCATCCCACAAAACCTCGCACGTGTTTTTACTCGACTAGCCTGCGGGATTCATCCTCTCGCACGTGTTTTTGCTCGACTAGCCTGCGGGATGTATCCTCTCGCACGTGTTTTTGCTCGACTAGCCTGCGGGACGCATCCTCTCGCACGTGTTTTTACTCGGCTAGCCTGCGGGATGCATCCTCTCGCACGTGTTTTTCCTCGACTAGCCATGCGCATCCCAAAAAACCTGCGCATGCGCATCCCAAAAAACCTGCGCATGCGCATCCCACAAAACCTGCGCATGCGCATCCCACAAAACCTCGCACGTGTTTTTACTCGACTAGCCTGCGGGATTCATCCTCTCGCACGTGTTTTTGCTCGACTAGCCTGCGGGATGCATCCTCTCGCACGTGTTTTTGCTCGACTAGCCTGCGGGACGCATCCTCTCGCACGTGTTTTACTCGACTAGCCTGCGGGATGCATCCTCTCGCACGTGTGTTTGCTCGACTAGCCATGCGCATCCCAAAAAACCTGCGCATGCGCATCCCACAAAACCTGCGCATGCGCATCCCACAAAACCTCGCACGTGTTTTTACTCGACTAGCCTGCGGGATGCATCCTCTCGCACGTGTTTCTACTCGACTAGCCTGCGGGATGCATCCTCTCGCACGTGTTTTTGCTCGACTAGCCATGCGCATCCCAAAAAACCTGCGCATGCGCATCCCACAAAACCTCGCACGTGTTTGTGCTCGACTAGCCTGCGAGATGCATCCTCTCACACGTGTTTTTGCTCGACTAGCCTGCGGGATGCATCCTCTCGCACGTGTTTTTACTCGACTAGCCTGCGGGATGCATCCTCTCGCACGTGTTTTTCCTCGACTAGCCATGCGCATCCCAAAAAACCTGCGCATGCGCATCCCAAAAAACCTGCGCATGCGCATCCCACAAAACCTGCGCATGCGCATCCCACAAAACCTCGCACGTGTTTTTACTCGACTAGCCTGCGGGATTCATCCTCTCGCACGTGTTTTTGCTCGACTAGCCTGCGGGATGCATCCTCTCGCACGTGTTTTTGCTCGACTAGCCATGCGCATCCCAAAAAACCTGCGCATGCGCATCCCACAAAACCAGCGCATGCGCATCCCACAAAACCTCGCACGTGTTTTTACTCGACTATCCTGCGGGATGCATCCTCTCGCACGTGTTTTTATTCGACTACCCTGCGGGATGCATCCTCTCGCACGTGTTTTTGCTCGACTAGCCATGCGCATCCCAAAAAACCTGCGCATGCGCATCCCACAAAACCTGCGCATGCGCATCCCACAAAACCTGCGCATGCGCATCCCACAAAACCTCGCACGTGTTTTTACTCGACTAGCCTGCGGGATGCATCCTCTCGCACGTGTTTTTGCTCGACTAGCCTGCGGGATGCATCCTCTCGCACGTGTTTTTACTCGACCAGCCTGCGGGATGCATCCTCGCGCACGTGTTTTTACTCGACTACCCTGCGGGATGCATCCTCTCGCACGTGTTTTTGCTCGACTAGCCATGCGCATCCCAAAAAACCTGCGCATGCGCATCCCACAAAACCTCGCACGTGTTTTTACTCGACTAGCCTGCGGGATGCATCCTCTCGCACGTGTTTTTACTCGACTAGCCTGCGGGATGCATCCTCTCGCACGTGTTTTTGCTCGACTAGCCTGCGGGATTCATCCTCTCGCACGTGTTTTTGCTCGACTAGCCTGCGGGATGCATCCTCTCGCACGTGTTTTTGCTCGACTAGCCATGCGCATCCCAAAAAACCTGCGCATGCGCATCCCACAAAACCTCGCACGTGTTTTTACTCGACTAGCCTGCGGGATGCATCCTCTCGCACGTGTTTCTACTCGACTAGCCTGCGGGATGCATCCTCTCGCACGTGTTTTTGCTCGACTAGCCATGCGCATCCCAAAAAACCTGCGCATGCGCATCCCACAAAACCTCGCACGTGTTTGTGCTCGACTAGCCTGCGGGATGCATCCTCTTACACGTGTTTTTGCTCGACTAGCCTGCGGGATGCATCCTCTCGCACGTGTTTTTACTCGACTAGCCTGCGGGATGCATCCTCTCGCACGTGTTTTTGCTCGACTAGCCTGCGGTATGCATCCTCTCGCACGTGTTTTTGCTCGACTAGCCATGCGCATCCCAAAAAACCTGCGCATGCGCATCCCACAAAACCTGCGCATGCGCATCCCACAAAACCTCGCACGTGTTTTTACTCGACTAGCCTGCGGGATGCATCCTCTCGCACGTGTTTTTACTCGACTAGCCTGCGGGATGCATCCTCTCGCACGTGTTTTTGCTCGACTAGCCTGCGGGATGCATCCTCTCGCACGTGTTTTTACTCGACTAGCCTGCGGGATGCATCCTCTCGCACGTGTTTTTGCTCGACTAGCCATGCGCATCCCAAAAAACCTGCGCATGCGCATCCCAAAAAACCTGCTTATGCGCATCCCACAAAACCTACGCATGCGCATCCCACAAAACCTCGCACGTGTTTTTACTCAACTAGCCTGCGGGATGCATCCTCTCGCACGTATTTTTACTCGACTAGCCTGCGGGATGCATCCTCTCGCACATGTTTTTCCTCGACTAGCCATGCGCATCCCAAAAAACCTGCGCATACGCATCCCACAAAACCTGCGTATGCGCATCCCACAAAACCTCGCACGTGTTTTTACTCGACTAGCCTGCGGGATTCATCCTCTCGCACGTGTTTTTGCTCGACTAGCCTGCGGGATGCATCCTCTCGCACGTGTTTTTCCTCGACTAGCCATGCGCATCCCAAAAAACCTGCGCATGCGCATCCCAAAAAACCTGCGCATGCGCATCCCACAAAACCTGCGCATGCGCATCCCACAAAACCTCGCACGTGTTTTTACTCGACTAGCCTGCGGGATTCATCCTCTCGCACGTGTTTTTGCTCGACTAGCCTGCGGGATGCATCCTCTCGCACGTGTTTTTGCTCGACTAGCCTGCGGGACGCATCCTCTCGCACGTGTTTTTACTCGACTAGCCTGCGGGATGCATCCTCTCGCACGTGTTTTTGCTCGACTAGCCTGCGGGATGCATCCTCTCGCACGTGTTTTTGCTCTACTAGCCATGCGCATCCCAAAAAACCTGCGCATGCGCATCCCACAAAACCTGCGCTTGCGCATCCCACAAAACCTCGCACGTGTTTATACTCAACTAGCCTGCGGGATGCATCCTCTCGCACGTATTTTTACTCGACTAGCCTGCGGGATGCATCCTCTCGGACGTGTTTTTCCTCGACTAGCCATGCGCATCCCAAAAAACCTGCGCATGCGCATCCCAAAAAACCTGCGCATGCGCATCCCACAAAACCTGCGCATGCGCATCGCACAAAACCTCGCACGTGTTTTTACTCGACTAGCCTGCGGGATTCATCCTCTCGCACGTGTTTTTGCTCGACTAGCCTGCGGGATGTATCCTCTCGCACGTGTTTTTGCTCGACTAGCCTGCGGGACGCATCCTCTCGCACGTGTTTTTACTCGGCTAGCCTGCGGGATGCATCCTCTCGCACGTGTTTTTCCTCGACTAGCCATGCGCATCCCAAAAAACCTGCGCATGCGCATCCCAAAAAACCTGCGCATGCGCATCCCACAAAACCTGCGCATGCGCATCTCACAAAACCTCGCACGTGTTTTTACTCGACTAGCCTGCGGGATTCATCCTCTCGCACGTGTTTTTGCTCGACTAGCCTGCGGGATGCATCCTCTCGCACGTGTTTTTGCTCGACTAGCCTGCGGGACGCATCCTCTCGCACGTGTTTTACTCGACTAGCCTGCGGGATGCATCCTCTCGCACGTGTTTTTGCTCGACTAGCCATGCGCATCCCAAAAAACCTGCGCATGCGCATCCCACAAAACCTGCGCATGCGCATCCCACAAAACCTCGCACGTGTTTTTACTCGACTAGCCTGCGGGATGCATCCTCTCGCACGTGTTTCTACTCGACTAGCCTGCGGGATGCATCCTCTCGCACGTGTTTTTGCTCGACTAGCCATGCGCATCCCAAAAAACCTGCGCATGCGCATCCCACAAAACCTCGCACGTGTTTGTGCTCGACTAGCCTGCGAGATGCATCCTCTCACACGTGTTTTTGCTCGACTAGCCTGCGGGATGCATCCTCTCGCACGTGTTTTTACTCGACTAGCCTGCGGGATGCATCCTCTCGCACGTGTTTTTCCTCGACTAGCCATGCGCATCCCAAAAAACCTGCGCATGCGCATCCCAAAAAACCTGCGCATGCGCATCCCACAAAACCTGCGCATGCGCATCCCACAAAACCTCGCACGTGTTTTTACTCGACTAGCCTGCGGGATTCATCCTCTCGCACGTGTTTTTGCTCGACTAGCCTGCGGGATGCATCCTCTCGCACGTGTTTTTGCTCGACTAGCCATGCGCATCCCAAAAAACCTGCGCATGCGCATCCCACAAAACCAGCGCATGCGCATCCCACAAAACCTCGCACGTGTTTTTACTCGACTATCCTGCGGGATGCATCCTCTCGCACGTGTTTTTATTCGACTACCCTGCGGGATGCATCCTCTCGCACGTGTTTTTGCTCGACTAGCCATGCGCATCCCAAAAAACCTGCGCATGCGCATCCCACAAAACCTGCGCATGCGCATCCCACAAAACCTGCGCATGCGCATCCCACAAAACCTCGCACGTGTTTTTACTCGACTAGCCTGCGGGATGCATCCTCTCGCACGTGTTTTTGCTCGACTAGCCTGCGGGATGCATCCTCTCGCACGTGTTTTTACTCGACCAGCCTGCGGGATGCATCCTCGCGCACGTGTTTTTACTCGACTACCCTGCGGGATGCATCCTCTCGCACGTGTTTTTGCTCGACTAGCCATGCGCATCCCAAAAAACCTGCGCATGCGCATCCCACAAAACCTCGCACGTGTTTTTACTCGACTAGCCTGCGGGATGCATCCTCTCGCACGTGTTTTTACTCGACTAGCCTGCGGGATGCATCCTCTCGCACGTGTTTTTGCTCGACTAGCCTGCGGGATTCATCCTCTCGCACGTGTTTTTGCTCGACTAGCCTGCGGGATGCATCCTCTCGCACGTGTTTTTGCTCGACTAGCCATGCGCATCCCAAAAAACCTGCGCATGCGCATCCCACAAAACCTCGCACGTGTTTTTACTCGACTAGCCTGCGGGATGCATCCTCTCGCACGTGTTTCTACTCGACTAGCCTGCGGGATGCATCCTCTCGCACGTGTTTTTGCTCGACTAGCCATGCGCATCCCAAAAAACCTGCGCATGCGCATCCCACAAAACCTCGCACGTGTTTGTGCTCGACTAGCCTGCGGGATGCATCCTCTTACACGTGTTTTTGCTCGACTAGCCTGCGGGATGCATCCTCTCGCACGTGTTTTTACTCGACTAGCCTGCGGGATGCATCCTCTCGCACGTGTTTTTGCTCGACTAGCCTGCGGTATGCATCCTCTCGCACGTGTTTTTGCTCGACTAGCCATGCGCATCCCAAAAAACCTGCGCATGCGCATCCCACAAAACCTGCGCATGCGCATCCCACAAAACCTCGCACGTGTTTTTACTCGACTAGCCTGCGGGATGCATCCTCTCGCACGTGTTTTTACTCGACTAGCCTGCGGGATGCATCCTCTCGCACGTGTTTTTGCTCGACTAGCCTGCGGGATGCATCCTCTCGCACGTGTTTTTACTCGACTAGCCTGCGGGATGCATCCTCTCGCACGTGTTTTTGCTCGACTAGCCATGCGCATCCCAAAAAACCTGCGCATGCGCATCCCAAAAAACCTGCTTATGCGCATCCCACAAAACCTACGCATGCGCATCCCACAAAACCTCGCACGTGTTTTTACTCAACTAGCCTGCGGGATGCATCCTCTCGCACGTATTTTTACTCGACTAGCCTGCGGGATGCATCCTCTCGCACATGTTTTTCCTCGACTAGCCATGCGCATCCCAAAAAACCTGCGCATACGCATCCCACAAAACCTGCGCATGCGCATCCCACAAAACCTCGCACGTGTTTTTACTCGACTAGCCTGCGGGATGCATCCTCTCGCACGTGTTTTTACTCGACTAGCCTGCGGGATGCATCCTCTCGCACGTGTTTTTGCTCGACTAGCCTGCGGGATGCATCCTCTCGCACGTGTTTTTACTCGACTAGCCTGCGGATGCATCCTCTCGCACGTGTTTTTGCTCGACTAGCCATGCGCATCCCAAAAAACCTGCGCATGCGCATCCCAAAAAACCTGCTTATGCGCATCCCACAAAACCTACGCATGCGCATCCCACAAAACCTCGCACGTGTTTTTACTCAACTAGCCTGCGGGATGCATCCTCTCGCACGTATTTTTACTCGACTAGCCTGCGGGATGCATCCTCTCGCACGTGTTTTTCCTCGACTAGCCATGCGCATCCCAAAAAACCTGCGCATGCGCATCCCAAAAAACCTGCATATACGCATCCCACAAAACCTGCGTATGCGCATCCCACAAAACCTCGCACGTGTTTTTACTCGACTAGCCTGCGGGATTCATCCTCTCGCACGTGTTTTTGCTCGACTAGCCTGCGGGATGCATCCTCTCGCACGTGTTTTTCCTCGACTAGCCATGCGCATCCCAAAAAACCTGCGCATGCGCATCCCAAAAAACCTGCGCATGCGCATCCCACAAAACCTGCGCATGCGCATCCCACAAAACCTCGCACGTGTTTTTACTCGACTAGCCTGCGGGATTCATCCTCTCGCACGTGTTTTTGCTCGACTAGCCTGCGGGATGCATCCTCTCGCACGTGTTTTTGCTCGACTAGCCTGCGGGACGCATCCTCTCGCACGTGTTTTTACTCGACTAGCCTGCGGGATGCATCCTCTCGCACGTGTTTTTGCTCGACTAGCCATGCGCATCCCAAAAAACCTGCGCATGCGCATCCCAAAAAGACTGCGCATGCGCATCCCACAAAACCTCGCACGTGTTTGTGCTCGACTAGCCTGCGGGATGCATCCTCTCACACGTGTTTTTGCTCGACTAGCCTGCGGGATGCATCCTCTCGCACGTGTTTTTACTCGACTAGCCTGCGGGATGCATCCTCTCGCACGTGTTTTTGCTCGACTAGCCTGCGGGATGCATCCTCTCGCACGTGTTTTTGCTCTACTAGCCATGCGCATCCAAAAAACCTGCGCATGCGCATCCCACAAAACCTGCGCTTGCGCATCCCACAAAACCTCGCACGTGTTTATACTCAACTAGCCTGCGGGATGCATCCTCTCGCACGTATTTTTACTCGACTAGCCTGCGGGATGCATCCTCTCGCACGTGTTTTTCCTCGACTAGCCATGCGCATCCCAAAAAACCTGCGCATGCGCATCCCAAAAAACCTGCGCATGCGCATCCCACAAAACCTGCGCATGCGCATCGCACAAAACCTCGCACGTGTTTTTACTCGACTAGCCTGCGGGATTCATCCTCTCGCACGTGTTTTTGCTCGACTAGCCTGCGGGATGCAACCCTCTCGCACGTGTTTTTACTCGGCTAGCCTGCGGGATGCATCCTCTCGCACGTGTTTTTCCTCGACTAGCCATGCGCATACCAAAAAACCTGCGCATGCGCATCCCAAAAAACCTGCGCATGCGCATCCCACAAAACCTGCGCATGCGCATCCCACAAAACCTCGCACGTGTTTTTACTCGACTAGCCTGCGGGATTCATCCTCTCGCACGTGTTTTTGCTCGACTAGCCTGCGGGATGCATCCTCTCGCACGTGTTTTTGCTCGACTAGCCTGCGGGACGCATCCTCTCGCACGTGTTTTTACTCGACTAGCCTGCGGGATGCATCCTCTCGCACGTGTTTTTGCTCGACTAGCCATGCGCATCCCAAAAAACCTGCGCATGCGCATCCCAAAAAGACTGCGCATGCGCATCCCACAAAACCTCGCACGTGTTTGTGCTCGACTAGCCTGCGGGATGCATCCTCTCACACGTGTTTTTGCTCGACTAGCCTGCGGGATGCATCCTCTCGCACGTGTTTTTACTCGACTAGCCTGCGGGATGCATCCTCTCGCACGTGTTTTTGCTCGACTAGCCTGCGGGATGCATCCTCTCGCACGTGTTTTTGCTCTACTAGCCATGCGCATCCCAAAAAACCTGCGCATGCGCATCCCACAAAACCTGCGCTTGCGCATCCCACAAAACCTCGCACGTGTTTATACTCAACTAGCCTGCGGGATGCATCCTCTCGCACGTATTTTTACTCGACTAGCCTGCGGGATGCATCCTCTCGCACGTGTTTTTCCTCGACTAGCCATGCGCATCCCAAAAAACCTGCGCATGCGCATCACAAAAAACCTGCGCATGCGCATCCCACAAAACCTGCGCATGCGCATCGCACAAAACCTCGCACGTGTTTTTACTCGACTAGCCTGCGGGATTCATCCTCTCGCACGTGTTTTTGCTCGACTAGCCTGCGGGATGCAACCTCTCGCACGTGTTTTTACTCGGCTAGCCTGCGGGATGCATCCTCTCGCACGTGTTTTTCCTCGACTAGCCATGCGCATCCCAAAAAACCTGCGCATGCGCATCCCAAAAAACCTGCGCATGCGCATCCCACAAAACCTCGCACGTGTTTTTACTCGACTAGCCTGCGGGATTCATCCTCTCGCACGTGTTTTTGCTCGACTAGCCTGCGGGATGTATCCTCTCGCACGTGTTTTTGCTCGACTAGCCTGCGGGACGCATCCTCTCGCACGTGTTTTTACTCGGCTAGCCTGCGGGATGCATCCTCTCGCACGTGTTTTTGCTCGACTAGCCATGCGCATCCCAAAAAACCTGCGCATGCGCATCCCACAAAACCAGCGCATGCGCATCCCACAAAACCTCGCACGTGTTTTTACTCGACTATCCTGCGGGATGCATCCTCTCGCACGTGTTTTTATTCGACTACCCTGCGGGATGCATCCTCTCGCACGTGTTTTTGCTCGACTAGCCATGCGCATCCCAAAAAACCTGCGCATGCGCATCCCACAAAACCTGCGCATGCGCATCCCACAAAACCTGCGCATGCGCATCCCACAAAACCTCGCACGTGTTTTTACTCGACTAGCCTGCGGGATGCATCCTCTCGCACGTGTTTTTACTCGACTAGCCTGCGGGATGCATCCTCTCGCACGTGTTTTTGCTCGACTAGCCTGCGGGATTCATCCTCTCGCACGTGTTTTTGCTCGACTAGCCTGCGGGATGCATCCTCTCGCACGTGTTTTTACTCGACTAGCCTGCGGGATGCATCCTCTCGCACGTGTTTTTGCTCGACTAGCCTGCGGTATGCATCCTCTCGCACGTGTTTTTGCTCGACTAGCCATGCGCATCCCAAAAAACCTGCGCATGCGCATCCCACAAAACCTGCGCATGCGCATCCCACAAAACCTCGCACGTGTTTTTACTCGACTAGCCTGCGGGATGCATCCTCTCGCACGTGTTTTTACTCGACTAGCCTGCGGTATGCATCCTCTCGCACGTGTTTTTGCTCGACTAGCCATGCGCATCCCAAAAAACCTGCGCATGCGCATCCCACAAAACCTGCGCATGCGCATCCCACAAAACCTCGCACGTGTTTTTACTCGACTAGCCTGCGGGATGCATCCTCTCGCACGTGTTTTTGCTCGACTAGCCATGCGCATCCCAAAAAACCTGCGCATGCGCATCCCAAAAAACCTGCTTATGCGCATCCCACAAAACCTACGCATGCGCATCCCACAAAACCTCGCACGTGTTTTTACTCAACTAGCCTGCGGGATGCATCCTCTCGCACGTATTTTTACTCGACTAGCCTGCGGGATGCATCCTCTCGCACGTGTTTTTCCTCGACTAGCCATGCGCATCCCAAAAAACCTGCGCATGCGCATCCCAAAAAACCTGCGCATACGCATCCCACAAAACCTGCGTATGCGCATCCCACAAAACCTCGCACGTGTTTTTACTCGACTAGCCTGCGGGATTCATCCTCTCGCACGTGTTTTTGCTCGACTAGCCTGCGGGATGCATCCTCTCGCACGTGTTTTTCCTCGACTAGCCATGCGCATCCCAAAAAACCTGCGCATGCGCATCCCAAAAAACCTGCGCATGCGCATCCCACAAAACCTGCGCATGCGCATCCCACAAAACCTCGCACGTGTTTTTACTCGACTAGCCTGCGGGATTCATCCTCTCGCACGTGTTTTTGCTCGACTAGCCTGCGGGATGCATCCTCTCGCACGTGTTTTTGCTCGACTAGCCTGCGGGACGCATCCTCTCGCACGTGTTTTTACTCGACTAGCCTGCGGGATGCATCCTCTCGCACGTGTTTTTGCTCGACTAGCCATGCGCATCCCAAAAAACCTGCGCATGCGCATCCCAAAAAGACTGCGCATGCGCATCCCACAAAACCTCGCACGTGTTTGTGCTCGACTAGCCTGCGGGATGCATCCTCTCACACGTGTTTTTGCTCGACTAGCCTGCGGGATGCATCCTCTCGCACGTGTTTTTACTCGACTAGCCTGCGGGATGCATCCTCTCGCACGTGTTTTTGCTCGACTAGCCTGCGGGATGCATCCTCTCGCACGTGTTTTTGCTCTACTAGCCATGCGCATCCCAAAAAACCTGCGCATGCGCATCCCACAAAACCTGCGCTTGCGCATCCCACAAAACCTCGCACGTGTTTATACTCAACTAGCCTGCGGGATGCATCCTCTCGCACGTGTTTTTGCTCGACTAGCCTGCGGGATGCAACGTCTCGCACGTGTTTTTACTCGGCTAGCCTGCGGGATGCATCCTCTCGCACGTGTTTTTCCTCGACTAGCCATGCGCATCCCAAAAAACCTGCGCATGCGCATCCCAAAAAACCTGCGCATGCGCATCCCACAAAACCTGCGCATGCGCATCGCACAAAACCGCGCACGTGTTTTTACTCGACTAGCCATGCGCATCCCAAAAAACCTGCGCATGCGCATCCCACAAAACCTGCGCATGCGCATCCCACAAAACCTCGCACGTGTTTTTACTCGACTAGCCTGCGGGATTCATCCTCTCGCACGTGTTTTTGCTCGACTAGCCTGCGGGATGCATCCTCTCGCACGTGTTTTTGCTCGACTAGCCTGCGGGACGCATCCTCTCGCACGTGTTTTTACTCGACTAGCCTGCGGGATGCATCCTCTCGCACGTGTTTTTGCTCGACTAGCCATGCGCATCCCAAAAAACCTGCGCATGCGCATCCCAAAAAGACTGCGCATGCGCATCCCACAAAACCTCGCACGTGTTTGTGCTCGACTAGCCTGCGGGATGCATCCTCTCACACGTGTTTTTGCTCGACTAGCCTGCGGGATGCATCCTCTCGCACGTGTTTTTACTCGACTAGCCTGCGGGATGCATCCTCTCGCACGTGTTTTTGCTCGACTAGCCTGCGGGATGCATCCTCTCGCACGTGTTTTTGCTCTACTAGCCATGCGCATCCCAAAAAACCTGCGCATGCGCATCCCACAAAACCTGCGCTTGCGCATCCCACAAAACCTCGCACGTGTTTATACTCAACTAGCCTGCGGGATGCATCCTCTCGCACGTATTTTTACTCGACTAGCCTGCGGGATGCATCCTCTCGCACGTGTTTTTCCTCGACTAGCCATGCGCATCCCAAAAAACCTGCGCATGCGCATCCCAAAAAACCTGCGCATGCGCATCCCACAAAACCTGCGCATGCGCATCGCACAAAACCTCGCACGTGTTTTTACTCGACTAGCCTGCGGGATTCATCCTCTCGCACGTGTTTTTGCTCGACTAGCCTGCGGGATGCAACCTCTCGCACGTGTTTTTACTCGGCTAGCCTGCGGGATGCATCCTCTCGCACGTGTTTTTCCTCGACTAGCCATGCGCATCCCAAAAAACCTGCGCATGCGCATCCCAAAAAACCTGCGCATGCGCATCCCACAAAACCTGCGCATGCGCATCACAAAAAACCTGCGCATGCGCATCCCACAAAACCTGCGCATGCGCATCGCACAAAACCTCGCACGTGTTTTTACTCGACTAGCCTGCGGGATTCATCCTCTCGCACGTGTTTTTGCTCGACTAGCCTGCGGGATGCAACCTCTCGCACGTGTTTTTACTCGGCTAGCCTGCGGGATGCATCCTCTCGCACGTGTTTTTCCTCGACTAGCCATGCGCATCCCAAAAAACCTGCGCATGCGCATCCCAAAAAACCTGCGCATGCGCATCCCACAAAACCTCGCACGTGTTTTTACTCGACTAGCCTGCGGGATTCATCCTCTCGCACGTGTTTTTGCTCGACTAGCCTGCGGGATGTATCCTCTCGCACGTGTTTTTGCTCGACTAGCCTGCGGGACGCATCCTCTCGCACGTGTTTTTACTCGGCTAGCCTGCGGGATGCATCCTCTCGCACGTGTTTTTGCTCGACTAGCCATGCGCATCCCA
Organism: Lasioglossum baleicum; assembly: GCF_051020765.1. Lineage (NCBI taxonomy): Eukaryota > Metazoa > Arthropoda > Insecta > Hymenoptera > Halictidae > Lasioglossum > Lasioglossum baleicum. The sequence goes on along the minus strand of NW_027469294.1, from coordinate 64,351 downwards.
AAAAACCTGCGCATGCGCATCCCACAAAACCAGCGCATGCGCATCCCACAAAACCTCGCACGTGTTTTTACTCGACTATCCTGCGGGATGCATCCTCTCGCACGTGTTTTTATTCGACTACCCTGCGGGATGCATCCTCTCGCACGTGTTTTTGCTCGACTAGCCATGCGCATCCCAAAAAACCTGCGCATGCGCATCCCACAAAACCTGCGCATGCGCATCCCACAAAACCTGCGCATGCGCATCCCACAAAACCTCGCACGTGTTTTTACTCGACTAGCCTGCGGGATGCATCCTCTCGCACGTGTTTTTACTCGACTAGCCTGCGGGATGCATCCGCTCGCACGTGTTTTTGCTCGACTAGCCTGCGGGATTCATCCTCTCGCACGTGTTTTTGCTCGACTAGCCTGCGGGATGCATCCTCTCGCACGTGTTTTTACTCGACTAGCCTGCGGGATGCATCCTCTCGCACGTGTTTTTGCTCGACTAGCCTGCGGTATGCATCCTCTCGCACGTGTTTTTGCTCGACTAGCCATGCGCATCCCAAAAAACCTGCGCATGCGCATCCCACAAAACCTGCGCATGCGCATCCCACAAAACCTCGCACGTGTTTTTACTCGACTAGCCTGCGGGATGCATCCTCTCGCACGTGTTTTTACTCGACTAGCCTGCGGGATGCATCCTCTCGCACGTGTTTTTGCTCGACTAGCCTGCGGGATGCATCCTCTCGCACGTGTTTTTACTCGACTAGCCTGCGGGATGCATCCTCTCGCACGTGTTTTTGCTCGACTAGCCATGCGCATCCCAAAAAACCTGCGCATGCGCATCCCAAAAAACCTGCTTATGCGCATCCCACAAAACCTACGCATGCGCATCCCACAAAACCTCGCACGTGTTTTTACTCAACTAGCCTGCGGGATGCATCCTCTCGCACGTATTTTTACTCGACTAGCCTGCGGGATGCATCCTCTCGCACGTGTTTTTCCTCGACTAGCCATGCGCATCCCAAAAAACCTGCGCATGCGCATCCCAAAAAACCTGCGCATACGCATCCCACAAAACCTGCGTATGCGCATCCCACAAAACCTCGCACGTGTTTTTACTCGACTAGCCTGCGGGATTCATCCTCTCGCACGTGTTTTTGCTCGACTAGCCTGCGGGATGCATCCTCTCGCACGTGTTTTTCCTCGACTAGCCATGCGCATCCCAAAAAACCTGCGCATGCGCATCCCAAAAAACCTGCGCATGCGCATCCCACAAAACCTGCGCATGCGCATCCCACAAAACCTCGCACGTGTTTTTACTCGACTAGCCTGCGGGATTCATCCTCTCGCACGTGTTTTTGCTCGACTAGCCTGCGGGATGCATCCTCTCGCACGTGTTTTTGCTCGACTAGCCTGCGGGACGCATCCTCTCGCACGTGTTTTTACTCGACTAGCCTGCGGGATGCATCCTCTCGCACGTGTTTTTGCTCGACTAGCCATGCGCATCCCAAAAAACCTGCGCATGCGCATCCCAAAAAGACTGCGCATGCGCATCCCACAAAACCTCGCACGTGTTTGTGCTCGACTAGCCTGCGGGATGCATCCTCTCACACGTGTTTTTGCTCGACTAGCCTGCGGGATGCATCCTCTCGCACGTGTTTTTACTCGACTAGCCTGCGGGATGCATCCTCTCGCACGTGTTTTTGCTCGACTAGCCTGCGGGATGCATCCTCTCGCACGTGTTTTTGCTCTACTAGCCATGCGCATCCCAAAAAACCTGCGCATGCGCATCCCACAAAACCTGCGCTTGCGCATCCCACAAAACCTCGCACGTGTTTATACTCAACTAGCCTGCGGGATGCATCCTCTCGCACGTGTTTTTGCTCGACTAGCCTGCGGGATGCAACGTCTCGCACGTGTTTTTACTCGGCTAGCCTGCGGGATGCATCCTCTCGCACGTGTTTTTCCTCGACTAGCCATGCGCATCCCAAAAAACCTGCGCATGCGCATCCCAAAAAACCTGCGCATGCGCATCCCACAAAACCTGCGCATGCGCATCGCACAAAACCTCGCACGTGTTTTTACTCGACTAGCCATGCGCATCCCAAAAAACCTGCGCATGCGCATCCCAAAAAACCTGCGCATGCGCATCCCACAAAACCTGCGCATGCGCATCCCACAAAACCTCGCACGTGTTTTTACTCGACTAGCCTGCGGGATTCATCCTCTCGCACGTGTTTTTGCTCGACTAGCCTGCGGGATGCATCCTCTCGCACGTGTTTTTGCTCGACTAGCCTGCGGGACGCATCCTCTCGCACGTGTTTTTACTCGACTAGCCTGCGGGATGCATCCTCTCGCACGTGTTTTTGCTCGACTAGCCATGCGCATCCCAAAAAACCTGCGCATGCGCATCCCAAAAAGACTGCGCATGCGCATCCCACAAAACCTCGCACGTGTTTGTGCTCGACTAGCCTGCGGGATGCATCCTCTCACACGTGTTTTTGCTCGACTAGCCTGCGGGATGCATCCTCTCGCACGTGTTTTTACTCGACTAGCCTGCGGGATGCATCCTCTCGCACGTGTTTTTGCTCGACTAGCCTGCGGGATGCATCCTCTCGCACGTGTTTTTGCTCTACTAGCCATGCGCATCCCAAAAAACCTGCGCATGCGCATCCCACAAAACCTGCGCTTGCGCATCCCACAAAACCTCGCACGTGTTTATACTCAACTAGCCTGCGGGATGCATCCTCTCGCACGTATTTTTACTCGACTAGCCTGCGGGATGCATCCTCTCGCACGTGTTTTTCCTCGACTAGCCATGCGCATCCCAAAAAACCTGCGCATGCGCATCCCAAAAAACCTGCGCATGCGCATCCCACAAAACCTGCGCATGCGCATCGCACAAAACCTCGCACGTGTTTTTACTCGACTAGCCTGCGGGATTCATCCTCTCGCACGTGTTTTTGCTCGACTAGCCTGCGGGATGCAACCTCTCGCACGTGTTTTTACTCGGCTAGCCTGCGGGATGCATCCTCTCGCACGTGTTTTTCCTCGACTAGCCATGCGCATCCCAAAAAACCTGCGCATGCGCATCCCAAAAAACCTGCGCATGCGCATCCCACAAAACCTGCGCATGCGCATCCCACAAAACCTCGCACGTGTTTTTACTCGACTAGCCTGCGGGATTCATCCTCTCGCACGTGTTTTTGCTCGACTAGCCTGCGGGATGCATCCTCTCGCACGTGTTTTTGCTCGACTAGCCTGCGGGACGCATCCTCTCGCACGTGTTTTACTCGACTAGCCTGCGGGATGCATCCTCTCGCACGTGTTTTTGCTCGACTAGCCATGCGCATCCCAAAAAACCTGCGCATGCGCATCCCACAAAACCTGCGCATGCGCATCCCACAAAACCTCGCACGTGTTTTTACTCGACTAGCCTGCGGGATGCATCCTCTCGCACGTGTTTCTACTCGACTAGCCTGCGGGATGCATCCTCTCGCACGTGTTTTTGCTCGACTAGCCATGCGCATCCCAAAAAACCTGCGCATGCGCATCCCACAAAACCTCGCACGTGTTTGTGCTCGACTAGCCTGCGAGATGCATCCTCTCACACGTGTTTTTGCTCGACTAGCCTGCGGGATGCATCCTCTCGCACGTGTTTTTACTCGACTAGCCTGCGGGATGCATCCTCTCGCACGTGTTTTTCCTCGACTAGCCATGCGCATCCCAAAAAACCTGCGCATGCGCATCCCAAAAAACCTGCGCATGCGCATCCCACAAAACCTGCGCATGCGCATCCCACAAAACCTCGCACGTGTTTTTACTCGACTAGCCTGCGGGATTCATCCTCTCGCACGTGTTTTTGCTCGACTAGCCTGCGGGATGCATCCTCTCGCACGTGTTTTTGCTCGACTAGCCATGCGCATCCCAAAAAACCTGCGCATGCGCATCCCACAAAACCAGCGCATGCGCATCCCACAAAACCTCGCACGTGTTTTTACTCGACTATCCTGCGGGATGCATCCTCTCGCACGTGTTTTTATTCGACTACCCTGCGGGATGCATCCTCTCGCACGTGTTTTTGCTCGACTAGCCATGCGCATCCCAAAAAACCTGCGCATGCGCATCCCACAAAACCTGCGCATGCGCATCCCACAAAACCTGCGCATGCGCATCCCACAAAACCTCGCACGTGTTTTTACTCGACTAGCCTGCGGGATGCATCCTCTCGCACGTGTTTTTGCTCGACTAGCCTGCGGGATGCATCCTCTCGCACGTGTTTTTACTCGACCAGCCTGCGGGATGCATCCTCGCGCACGTGTTTTTACTCGACTACCCTGCGGGATGCATCCTCTCGCACGTGTTTTTGCTCGACTAGCCATGCGCATCCCAAAAAACCTGCGCATGCGCATCCCACAAAACCTCGCACGTGTTTTTACTCGACTAGCCTGCGGGATGCATCCTCTCGCACGTGTTTTTACTCGACTAGCCTGCGGGATGCATCCTCTCGCACGTGTTTTTGCTCGACTAGCCTGCGGGATTCATCCTCTCGCACGTGTTTTTGCTCGACTAGCCTGCGGGATGCATCCTCTCGCACGTGTTTTTGCTCGACTAGCCATGCGCATCCCAAAAAACCTGCGCATGCGCATCCCAAAAAACCTGCGCATGCGCATCCCACAAAACCTCGCACGTGTTTGTGCTCGACTAGCCTGCGGGATGCATCCTCTCACACGTGTTTTTGCTCGACTAGCCTGCGGGATTCATCCTCTCGCACGTGTTTTTACTCGACTAGCCTGCGGGATGCATCCTCTCGCACGTGTTTTTGCTCGACTAGCCTGCGGGATGCATCCTCTCGCACGTGTTTTTGCTCGACTGGCCATGCGCATCCCAAAAAACCTGCGCATGCGCATCCCACAAAACCTCGCACGTGTTTTTACTCGACTAGCCTGCGGGATGCATCCTCTCGCACGTGTTTCTACTCGACTAGCCTGCGGGATGCATCCTCTCGCACGTGTTTTTGCTCGACTAGCCATGCGCATCCCAAAAAACCTGCGCATGCGCATCCCACAAAACCTCGCACGTGTTTGTGCTCGACTAGCCTGCGGGATGCATCCTCTCACACGTGTTTTTGCTCGACTAGCCTGCGGGATGCATCCTCTCGCACGTGTTTTTACTCGACTAGCCTGCGGGATGCATCCTCTCGCACGTGTTTTTGCTCGACTAGCCTGCGGTATGCATCCTCTCGCACGTGTTTTTGCTCGACTAGCCATGCGCATCCCAAAAAACCTGCGCATGCGCATCCCACAAAACCTGCGCATGCGCATCCCACAAAACCTCGCACGTGTTTTTACTCGACTAGCCTGCGGGATGCATCCTCTCGCACGTGTTTTTACTCGACTAGCCTGCGGGATGCATCCTCTCGCACGTGTTTTTGCTCGACTAGCCATGCGCATCCCAAAAAACCTGCGCATGCGCATCCCAAAAAACCTGCGCATGCGCATCCCACAAAACCTACGCAAGCGCATCCCACAAAACCTCGCACGTGTTTTTACTCAACTAGCCTGCGGGATGCATCCTCTCGCACGTATTTTTACTCGACTAGCCTGCGGGATGCATCCTCTCGAACGTGTTTTTCCTCGACTAGCCATGCGCATCCCAAAAAACCTGCGCATGCGCATCCCACAAAACCTGCGCATGCGCATCCCACAAAACCTGCGCATGCGCATCCCACAAAACCTCGCACGTGTTTTTACTCGACTAGCCTGCGGGATTCATCCTCTCGCACGTGTTTTTGCTCGACTAGCCTGCGGGATGCATCCTCTCGCACGTGTTTTTACTCTACTAGCCTGCGGGATGCATCCTCTCGCACGTGTTTTTGCTCGACTAGCCTGCGGGATGCATCCTCTCGCACGTGTTTTTACTCGACTAGCCTGCGGGATGCATCCTCTCGCACGTGTTTTTACTCGACTACCCTGCGGGATGCATCCTCTCGCACGTGTTTTTGCTCGACTAGCCATGCGCATCCCAAAAAACCTGCGCATGCGCATCCCACAAAACCTCGCACGTGTTTTTACTCGACTAGCCTGCGGGATGCATCCTCTCGCACGTGTTTTTGCTCGACTAGCCATGCGCATCCCAAAAAACCTGCGCATGCGCATCCCAAAAAACCTGCGCATGCGCATCCCACAAAACCTACGCATGCGCATCCCACAAAACTTCGCACGTGTTTTTACTCAACTAGCCTGCGGGATGCATCCTCTCGCACGTATTTTTACTCGACTAGCCTGCGGGATGCATCCTCTCGCACGTGTTTTTCCTCGACTAGCCATGCGCATCCCAAAAAACCTGCGCATGCGCATCCCACAAAACCTGCGCATGCGCATCCCACAAAACCTCGCACGTGTTTTTACTCGACTAGCCTGCGGGATTCATCCTCTCGCACGTGTTTTTGCTCGACTGGCCTGCGGGATGCATCCTCTCGCACGTGTTTTTACTCGGCTAGCCTGCGGGATGCATCCTCTCGCACGTGTTTTTCCTCGACTAGCCATGGGCATCCCAAAAAACCTGCGCATGCGCATCCCAAAAAACCTGCGCATGCGCATCCCACATAACCTCGCACGTGTTTTTACTCGACTAGCCTGCGGGATTCATCCTCTCGCACGTGTTTTTGCTCGACTAGCCTGCGGGATGCATCCTCTCGCACGTGTTTTTGCTCGACTAGCCTGCGGGACGCATCCTCTCTCACGTGTTTTTACTCGACTAGCCTGCGGGATGCATCCTCTCGCACGTGTTTCTACTCGACTAGCCTGCGGGATGCATCCTCTCGCACGTGTTTTTGCTCGACTAGCCATGCGCATCCGAAAAAACCTGCGCATGCGCATCCCAAAAAACCTGCGCATGCGCATCCCACAAAACCTCGCACGTGTTTGTGCTCGACTAGCCTGCGGGATGCATCCTCTCACACGTGTTTTTGCTCGACTAGCCTGCGGGATGCATCCTCTCGCACGTGTTTTTACTCGACTAGCCTGCGGGATGCATCCTCTCGCACGTGTTTTTCCTCGACTAGCCATGCGCATCCCAAAAAACCTGCGCATGCGCATCCCAAAAAACCTGCGCATGCGCATCCTACAAAACCTGCGCATGCGCATCCCACAAAACCTCGCACGTGTTTTTACTCGACTAGCCTGCGGGATTCATCCTCTCGCACGTGTTTTTGCTCGACTAGCCTGCGGGATGCATCCTCTCGCACGTGTTTTTGCTCGACTAGCCATGCGCATCCCAAAAAACCTGCGCATGCGCATCCCACAAAACCAGCGCATGCGCATCCCACAAAACCTCGCACGTGTTTTTACTCGACTAACCTGCGGGATGCATCCTCTCGCACGTGTTTTTACTCGACTACCCTGCGGGATGCATCCTCTCGCACGTGTTTTTGCTCGACTAGCCTGCGGGACGCATCCTCTCTCACGTGTTTTTACTCGACTAGCCTGCGGGATGCATCCTCTCGCACGTGTTTTTGCTCGACTAGCCATGCGCATCCCAAAAAACCTGCGCATGCGCATCCCACAAAACCTGCGCATGCGCATCCCACAAAACCTCGCACGTGTTTTTACTCGACTAGCCTGCGGGATGCATCCTCTCGCACGTGTTTCTACTCGACTAGCCTGCGGGATGCATCCTCTCGCACGTGTTTTTGCTCGACTAGCCTGCGGGATTCATCCTCTCGCACGTGTTTTTGCTCGACTAGCCTGCGGGATGCATCCTCTCGCACGTGTTTTTGCTCGACTAGCCATGCGCATCCCAAAAAACCTGCGCATGCGCGTCCCAAAAAACCTGCGCATGCGCATCCCACAAAACCTCGCACGTGTTTGTGCTCGACTAGCCTGCGGGATGCATCCTCTCACACGTGTTTTTGCTCGACTAGCCTGCGGGATGCATCCTCTCGCACGTGTTTTTACTCGACTAGCCTGCGGGATGCATCCTCTCGCACGTGTTTTTGCTCGACTAGCCTGCGGGATGCATCCTCTCGCACGTGTTTTTGCTCGACTAGCCATGCGCATCCCAAAAAACCTGCGCATGCGCATCCCACAAAACCTCGCACGTGTTTTTACTCGACTAGCCTGCGGGATGCATCCTCTCGCACGTGTTTCTACTCGACTAGCCTGCGGGATGCATCCTCTCGCACGTGTTTTTGCTCGACTAGCCATGCGCATCCCAAAAAACCTGCGCATGCGCATCCCACAAAACCTCGCACGTGTTTGTGCTCGACTAGCCTGCGGGATGCATCCTCTCACACGTGTTTTTGCTCGACTAGCCTGCGGGATGCATCCTCTCGCACGTGTTTTTACTCGACTAGCCTGCGGGATGCATCCTCTCGCACGTGTTTTTGCTCGACTAGCCTGCGGTATGCATCCTCTCGCACGTGTTTTTGCTCGACTAGCCATGCGCATCCCAAAAAACCTGCGCATGCGCATCCCACAAAACCTGCGCATGCGCATCCCACAAAACCTCGCACGTGTTTTTACTCGACTAGCCTGCGGGATGCATCCTCTCGCACGTGTTTTTACTCGACTAGCCTGCGGGATGCATCCTCTCGCACGTGTTTTTCCTCGACTAGCCATGCGCATCCCAAAAAACCTGCGCATGCGCATCCCACAAAACCTGCGCATGCGCATCCCACAAAACCTGCGCATGCGCATCCCACAAAACCTCGCACGTGTTTTTACTCGACTAGCCTGCGGGATGCATCCTCTCGCACGTGTTTTTGCTCGACTAGCCTGCGGGATGCATCCTCACGCACGTGTTTTTACTCGACTAGCCTGCGGGATGCATCCTCTCGCACGTGTTTTTACTCGACTACCCTGCGGGATGCATCCTCTCGCACGTGTTTTTGCTCGACTAGCCATGCGCATCCCAAAAAACCTGCGCATGCGCATCCCACAAAACCTCGCACGTGTTTTTACTCGACTAGCCTGCGGGATGCATCCTCTCGCACGTGTTTTTACTCGACTAGCCTGCGGGATGCATCCACTCGCACGTGTTTTTGCTCGACTAGCCTGCGGGATGCATCCTCTCGCACGTCTTTTTACTCGACTAGCCTGCGGGATGCATCCTCTCGCACGTGTTTTTGCTCGACTAGCCATGCGCATCCCAAAAAACCTGCGCATGCGCATCCCACAAAACCTACGCATGCGCATCCCACAAAACCTCGCACGTGTTTTTACTCAACTAGCCTGCGGGATGCATCCTCTCGCACGTGTTTTTACTCGACTAGCCTGCGGGATGCATCCACTCGCACGTGTTTTTGCTCGACTAGCCTGCGGGATGCATCCTCTCGCACGTCTTTTTACTCGACTAGCCTGCGGGATGCATCCTCTCGCACGTGTTTTTGCTCGACTAGCCATGCGCATCCCAAAAAACCTGCGCATGCGCATCCCACAAAACCTACGCATGCGCATCCCACAAAACCTCGCACGTGTTTTTACTCAACTAGCCTGCGGGATGCATCCTCTCGCACGTATTTTTACTCGACTAGCCTGCGGGATGCATCCTCTCGCACGTGTTTTTCCTCGACTAGCCATGCGCATCCCAAAAAACCTGCGCATGCGCATCCCAAAAAACCTGCGCATGCGCATCCCAAAAAACCTGCGCATGCGCATCCCACAAAACCTGCGCATGCGCATCCCACAAAACCTCGCACGTGTTTTTACTCGACTAGCCTGCGGGATTCATCCTCTCGCACGTGTTTTTGCTCGACTAGCCTGCGGGATGCATCCTCTCGCACGTGTTTTTGCTCGACTAGCCTGCGGGACGCATCCTCTCGCACGTGTTTTTACTCGACTAGCCTGCGGGATGCATCCTCTCGCACGTGTTTTTGCTCGACTAGCCATGCGCATCCCAAAAAACCTGCGCATGCGCATCCCACAAAACCTGCGCATGCGCATCCCACAAAACCTCGCACGTGTTTTTACTCGACTAGCCTGCGGGATGCATCCTCTCGCACGTGTTTCTACTCGACTAGCCTGCGGGATGCATCCTCTCGCACGTGTTTTTGCTCGACTAGCCATGCGCATCCCAAAAAACCTGCGCATGCGCATCCCAAAAAACCTGCGCATGCGCATCCCACAAAACCTCGCACGTGTTTGTGCTCGACTAGCCTGCGGGATGCATCCTCTCACATGTGTTTTTGCTCGACTAGCCTGCGGGATGCATCCTCTCGCACGTGTTTTTACTCGACTAGCCTGCGGGATGCATCCTCTCGCACGTGTTTTTGCTCGACTAGCCTGCGGGATGCATCCTCTCGCACGTGTTTTTGCTCGACTAGCCATGCGCATCCCAAAAAACCTGCGCATGCGCATCCCACAAAACCTGCGCATGCGCATCCCACAAAACCTCGCACGTGTTTTTACTCGACTAACCTGCGGGATGCATCCTCTCGCACGTGTTTTTACTCGACTACCCTGCGGGATGCATCCTCTCGCACGTGTTTTTGCTCGACTAGCCATGCGCATCCCAAAAAACCTGCGCATGCGCATCCCACAAAACCTGCGCATGCGCATCCCACAAAACCTCGCACGTGTTTTTACTCGACTAGCCTGCGGGATGCATCCTCTCGCACGTGTTTTTGCTCGACTAGCCTGCGGGATGCATCCTCTCGCACGTGTTTTTACTCGACTAGCCTGCGGGATGCATCCTCTCGCACGTGTTTTTACTCGACTACCCTGCGGGATGCATCCTCTCGCACGTGTTTTTGCTCGACTAGCCATGCGCATCCCAAAAAACCTGCGCATGCGCATCCCACAAAACCTCGCACGTGTTTTTACTCGACTAGCCTGCGGGATGCATCCTCTCGCACGTGTTTTTACTCGACTAGCCTGCGGGATGCATCCTCTCGCACGTGTTTTTGCTCGACTAGCCTGCGGGATGCATCCTCTCGCACGTGTTTTTACTCGACTAGCCTGCGGGATGCATCCTCTCGCACGTGTTTTTGCTCGACTAGCCTGCGGGATGCATCCTCTCGCACGTGTTTTTACTCGAAAAGCCTGCGGGATACATCCTCTCGCACGTGTTTTTACTCGACTACCCTGAGGGATGCATCCTCTCGCACGTGTTTTTGCTCGACTAGCCTGCGGGATGCATCCTCTCGCACGTGTTTTTGCTCGACTAGCCTGCGGGACGCATCCTCTCGCACGTGTTTTTACTCGACTAGCCTGCGGGATGCATCCTCTCGCACGTGTTTTTACTCGACTAGCCTTCGGGATTCATCCTCTCGCACGTGTTTTTACTCGACTAGCCTGCGGGATGCATCCTCTCGCACGTGTTTTTGCTCGACTAGCCTGCGGGATGCATCCTCTCGCACGTGTTTTTACTCGACTAGCCTGCGGGATGCATCCTCTCGCACGTGTTTTTACTCGACTAGCCTGCGGGATGCATCCTCTCGCACGTGTTTTTACTCGACTAGCCTGCGGGATGCATCCTCTCGCACGTGTTTTTACTCGACTAGCCTGCGGGATGTATCCTCTCGCACGTGGTTTTACTCGACTAGCCTGCGGGATGCATCCTCTCGCACGTGATTTTGCTCGACTAGCCATGCGCATCCCAAAAAACCTGCGCATGCGCATCCCACAAAACCTGCGCATGCGCATCCCACAAAACCTCGCACATGTTTTTACTCGACTAGCCTGCGGGATGCATCCTCTCGCACGTGTTTTTACTCGACTAGCCTTCGGGATTCATCCTCTCGCACGTGTTTTTACTCGACTAGCCTGCGGGATGCATCCTCTCGCACGTGTTTTTACTCGACTACCCTGCGGGATGCATCCTCTCGCACGTGTTTTTGCTCGACTAGCCATGCGCATCCCAAAAAACCTGCGCATGCGCATCCCACAAAACCTCGCACGTGTTTTTACTCGACTAGCCTGCGGGATGCATCCTCTCGCACGTGTTTTTACTCGACTAGCCTGCGGGATGCATCCTCTCGCACGTGTTTTTGCTCGACTAGCCTGCGGGATGCATCCTCTCGCACGTGTTTTTACTCGACTAGCCTGCGGGATGCATCCTCTCGCACGTGTTTTTGCTCGACTAGCCATGCGCATCCCAAAAAACCTGCGCATGCGCATCCCAAAAAACCTGCGCATGCGCATCCCACAAAACCTACGCATGCGCATCCCACAAAACCTCGCACGTGTTTTTACTCAACTAGCCTGCGGGATGCATCCTCTCGCACGTATTTTTACTCGACTAGCCTGCGGGATGCATCCTCTCGCACGTGTTTTTCCTCGACTAGCCATGCGCATCCCAAAAAACCTGCGCATGCGCATCCCAAAAAACCTGCGCATGCGCATCCCACAAAACCTGCGCATGCGCATCCCACAAAACCTGGCACGTGTTTTTACTCGACTAGCCTGCGGGATTCATCCTCTCGCACGTGTTTTTGCTCGACTAGCCTGCGGGATGCATCCTCTCGCACGTGTTTTTACTCGGCTAGCCTGCGGGATGCATCCTCTCGCACGTGTTTTTCCTCGACTAGCCATGCGCATCCCAAAAAACCTGCGCATGCGCATCCCAAAAAACCTGCGCATGCGCATCCCACAAAACCTGCGCATGCGCATCCCACAAAACCTCGCACGTGTTTTTACTCGACTAGCCTGCGGGATTCATCCTCTCGCACGTGTTTTTGCTCGACTAGCCTGCGGGATGCATCCTCTCGCACGTGTTTTTGCTCGACTAGCCTGCGGGACGCATCCTCTCGCACGTGTTTTTACTCGACTAGCCTGCGGGATGCTTCCTCTCGCACGTGTTTTTGCTCGACTAGCCATGCGCATCCCAAAAAACCTGCGCATGCGCATCCCACAAAACCTGCGCATGCGCATCCCACAAAACCTCGCACGTGTTTTTACTCGACTAGCCTGCGGGATGCATCCTCTCGCACGTGTTTCTACTCGACTAGCCTGCGGGATGCATCCTCTCGCACGTGTTTTTGCTCGACTAGCCATGCGCATCCCAAAAAACCTGCGCATGCGCATCCCAAAAAACCTGCGCATGCGCATCCCACAAAACCTCGCACGTGTTTGTGCTCGACTAGCCTGCGGGATGCATCCTCTCGCACGTGTTTTTGCTCGACTAGCCATGCGCATCCCAAAAAACCTGCGCATGCGCATCCCACAAAACCTGCGCATGCGCATCCCACAAAACCTCGCACGTGTTTTTACTCGACTAACCTGCGGGATGCATCCTCTCGCACGTGTTTTTACTCGACTACCCTGCGGGATGCATCCTCTCGCACGGGTTTTTGCTCGACTAGCCATGCGCATCCCAAAAAACCTGCGCATGCGCATCCCACAAAACCTGCGCATGCGCATCCCACAAAACCTCGCACGTGTTTTTACTCGACTAGCCTGCGGGATGCATCCTCTCGCACGTGTTTTTGCTCGACTAGCCTGCGGGATGCATCCTCTCGCACGTGTTTTTACTCGACTAGCCTGCGGGATGCATCCTCTCGCACGTGTTTTTACTCGACTACCCTGCGGGATGCATCCTCTCGCACGTGTTTTTGCTCGACTAGCCATGCGCATCCCAAAAAACCTGCGCATGCGCATCCCACAAAACCTCGCACGTGTTTTTACTCGACTAGCCTGCGGGATGCATCCTCTCGCACGTGTTTTTACTCGACTAGCCTGCGGGATGCATCCTCTCGCACGTGTTTTTGCTCGACTAGCCTGCGGGATGCATCCTCTCGCACGTGTTTTTACTCGACTAGCCTGCGGGATGCATCCTCTCGCACGTGTTTTTGCTCGACTAGCCTGCGGGATGCATCCTCTCGCACGTGTTTTTACTCGAAAAGCCTGCGGGATACATCCTCTCGCACGTGTTTTTACTCGACTACCCTGAGGGATGCATCCTCTCGCACGTGTTTTTGCTCGACTAGCCTGCGGGATGCATCCTCTCGCACGTGTTTTTGCTCGACTAGCCTGCGGGACGCATCCTCTCGCACGTGTTTTTACTCGACTAGCCTGCGGGATGCATCCTCTCGCACGTGTTTTTACTCGACTAGCCTTCGGGATTCATCCTCTCGCACGTGTTTTTGCTCGACTAGCCATGCGCATCCCAAAAAACCTGCGCATGCGCATCCCACAAAACCTCGCACGTGTTTTTACTCGACTAGCCTGCGGGATGCATCCTCTCGCACGTGTTTTTACTCGACTAGCCTGCGGGATGCATCCTCTCGCACGTGTTTTTGCTCGACTAGCCTGCGGGATGCATCCTCTCGCACGTGTTTTTACTCGACTAGCCTGCGGGATGCATCCTCTCGCACGTGTTTTTGCTCGACTAGCCATGCGCATCCCAAAAAACCTGCGCATGCGCATCCCAAAAAACCTGCGCATGCGCATCCCACAAAACCTACGCATGCGCATCCCACAAAACCTCGCACGTGTTTTTACTCAACTAGCCTGCGGGATGCATCCTCTCGCACGTATTTTTACTCGACTAGCCTGCGGGATGCATCCTCTCGCACGTGTTTTTCCTCGACTAGCCATGCGCATCCCAAAAAACCTGCGCATGCGCATCCCAAAAAACCTGCGCATGCGCATCCCACAAAACCTGCGCATGCGCATCCCACAAAACCTGGCACGTGTTTTTACTCGACTAGCCTGCGGGATTCATCCTCTCGCACGTGTTTTTGCTCGACTAGCCTGCGGGATGCATCCTCTCGCACGTGTTTTTACTCGGCTAGCCTGCGGGATGCATCCTCTCGCACGTGTTTTTCCTCGACTAGCCATGCGCATCCCACAAAACCTGCGCATGCGCATCCCACAAAACCTCGCACGTGTTTTTACTCGACTAGCCTGCGAGATGCATCCTCTCGCACGTGTTTTTGCTCGACTAGCCTGCGGGATGCATCCTCTCGCACGTGTTTTTACTCGACTAGCCTGCGGGATGCATCCTCGCGCACGTGTTTTCACTCGACTACCCTGCGGGATGCATCCTCTCGCACGTGTTTTTGCTCGACTAGCCATGCGCATCCCAAAAAACCTGCGCATGCGCATCCCACAAAACCTCGCACGTGTTTTTACTCGACTAGCCTGCGGGATTCATCCTCTCGCACGTGTTTTTGCTCGACTAGCCTGCGGGATGCATCCTCTCGCACGTGTTTTTGCTCGACTAGCCATGCGCATCCCAAAAAACCTGCGCATGCGCATCCCACAAAACCTCGCACGTGTTTGTGCTCGACTAGCCTGCGGGATGCATCCTCTCACACGTGTTTTTGCTCGACTAGCCTGCGGGATTCATCCTCTCGCACGTGTTTTTACTCGACTAGCCTGCGGGATGCATCCTCTCGCACGTGTTTTTGCTCGACTAGCCTGCGGGATGCATCCTCTCTCACGTGTTTTTGCTCGACTAGCCATGCGCATCCCAAAAAACCTGCGCATGCGCATCCCACAAAACCTCGCACGTGTTTTTACTCGACTAGCCTGCGGGATGCATCCTCTCGCACGTGTTTCTACTCGACTAGCCTGCGGGATGCATCCTCTCGCACGTGTTTTTGCTCGACTAGCCATGCGCATCCCAAAAAACCTGCGCATGCGCATCCCACAAAACCTCGCACGTGTTTGTGCTCGACTAGCCTGCGGGATGCATCCTCTCACACGTGTTTTTGCTCGACTAGCCTGCGGGATGCATCCTCTCGCACGTGTTTTTACTCGACTAGCCTGCGGGATGCATCCTCTCGCACGTGTTTTTGCTCGACTAGCCTGCGGTATGCATCCTCTCGCACGTGTTTTTGCTCGACTAGCCATGCGCATCCCAAAAAACCTGCGCATGCGCATCCCACAAAACCTGCGCATGCGCATCCCACAAAACCTCGCACGTGTTTTTACTCGACTAGCCTGCGGGATGCATCCTCTCGCACGTGTTTTTACTCGACTAGCCTGCGGGATGCATCCTCTCGCACGTGTTTTTGCTCGACTAGCCATGCGCATCCCAAAAAACCTGCGCATGCGCATCCCAAAAAACCTGCGCATGCGCATCCCACAAAACCTACGCAAGCGCATCCCACAAAACCTCGCACGTGTTTTTACTCAACTAGCCTGCGGGATGCATCCTCTCGCACGTATTTTTACTCGACTAGCCTGCGGGATGCATCCTCTCGCACGTGTTTTTCATCGACTAGCCATGCGCATCCCAAAAAACCTGCGCATGCGCATCCCACAAAACCTGCGCATGCGCATCCCACAAAACCTGCGCATGCGCATCCCACAAAACCTCGCACGTGTTTTTACTCGACTACCCTGCGGGATGCATCCTCTCGCACGTGTTTTTGCTCGACTAGCCTGCGGGATGCATCCTCACGCACGTGTTTTTACTCGACTAGCCTGCGGGATGCATCCTCTCGCACGTGTTTTTACTCGACTACCCTGCGGGATGCATCCTCTCGCACGTGTTTTTGCTCGACTAGCCATGCGCATCCCAAAAAACCTGCGCATGCGCATCCCACAAAACCTCGCACGTGTTTTTACTCGACTACCCTGCGGGATGCATCCTCTCGCACGTGTTTTTGCTCGACTAGCCTGCGGGATGCATCCTCTCGCACGTGTTTTTACTCGACTAGCCTGCGGGATGCATCCTCTCGCACGTGTTTTTGCTCGACTAGCCATGCGCATCCCAAAAAACCTGCGCATGCGCATCCCACAAAACCTACGCAAGCGCATCCCACAAAACCTCGCACGTGTTTTTACTCAACTAGCCTGCGGGATGCATCCTCTCGCACGTATTTTTACTCGACTAGCCTGCGGGATGCATCCTCTCGCACGTGTTTTTCCTCGACTAGCCATGCGCATCCCAAAAAACCTGCGCATGCGCATCCCACAAAACCTGCGCATGCGCATCCCACAAAACCTGCGCATGCGGATCCCACAAAACCTCGCACGTGTTTTTACTCGACTAGCCTGCGGGATGCATCCTCTCGCACGTGTTTTTGCTCGACTAGCCTGCGGGATGCATCCTCATGCACGTGTTTTTACTCGACTAGCCTGCGGGATGCATCCTCTCGCACGTGTTTTTACTCGACTACCCTGCGGGATGCATCCTCTCGCACGTGTTTTTGCTCGACTAGCCATGCGCATCCCAAAAAACCTGCGCATGCGCATCCCACAAAACCTCGCACGTGTTTTTACTCGACTAGCCTGCGGGATGCATCCTCTCGCACGTGTTTTTACTCGACTAGCCTGCGGGATGCATCCTCTCGCACGTGTTTTTGCTCGACTAGCCTGCGGGATGCATCCTCTCGCACGTGTTTTTACTCGACTAGCCTGCGGGATGCATCCTCTGGCACGTGTTTTTGCTCGACTAGCCATGCGCATCCCAAAAAACCTGCGCATGCGCATCCCAAAAAACCTGCGCATGCGCATCCCACAAAACCTACGCATGCGCATCCCACAAAACCTCGCACGTGTTTTTACTCAACTAGCCTGCGGGATGCATCCTCTCGCACGTATTTTTGCTCGACTAGCCTGCGGGATGCATCCTCTCGCACGTGTTTTTACTCGACTAGCCTGCGGGATGCATCCTCTCGCACGTGTTTTTACTCGACTAGCCTGCGGGATGCATCCTCTCGCACGTGTTTTTACTCGACTAGCCTGCGGGATGCATCCTCTCGCACGTGTTTTTACTCGACTAGCCTGCGGGATGCATCCTCTCGCACGTGTTTTTGCTCGACTAGCCTGAGGGATGCATCCTCTCGCACGTGTTTTTACTCGAAAAGCCTGCGGGATACATCCTCTCGCACGTGTTTTTACTCGACTACCCTGAGGGATGCATCCTCTCGCACGTGTTTTTGCTCGACTAGCCTGCGGGATGCATCCTCTCGCACGTGTTTTTGCTCGACTAGCCTGCGGGACGCATCCTCTCGCACGTGTTTTTACTCGACTAGCCTGCGGGATGCATCCTCTCGCACGTGTTTTTACTCGACTAGCCTTCGGTATTCATCCTCTCGCACGTGTTTTTACTCGACTAGCCTGCGGGATGCATCCTCTCGCACGTGTTTTTGCTCGACTAGCCTGCGGGATGCATCCTCTCGCACGTGTTTTTACTCGACTAGCCTGCGGGATGCATCCTCTCGCACGTGTTTTTACTCGACTAGCCTGCGGGATGCATCCTCTCGCACGTGTTTTTACTCGACTAGCCTGCGGGATGCATCCTCTCGCACGTGTTTTTACTCGACTAGCCTGCGGGATGCATCCTCTCGCACGTGTTTTTACTCGACTAGCCTTCGGGATTCATCCTCTCGCACGTGTTTTTACTCGACTAGCCTGCGGGATGCATCCTCTCGCACGTGTTTTTGCTCGACTAGCCTGCGGGATGCATCCTCTCGCACGTGTTTTTACTCGACTAGCCTGCGGGATGCATCCTCTCGCACGTGTTTTTACTCGACTAGCCTGCGGGATGCATCCTCTCGCACGTGTATTTACTCGACTAGCCTGCGGGGTGCATCCTCTCGCACGTGTTTTTACTCGACTAGCCTGCGGGATGTATCCTCTCGCACGTGGTTTTACTCGACTAGCCTGCGGGATGCATCCTCTCGCACGTGATTTTGCTCGACTAGCCATGCGCATCCCAAAAAACCTGCGCATGCGCATCCCACAAAACCTGCGCATGCGCATCCCACAAAACCTCGCACATGTTTTTACTCGACTAGCCTGCGGGATGCATCCTCTCGCACGTGTTTTTACTCGACTAGCCTTCGGGATTCATCCTCTCGCACGTGTTTTTACTCGACTAGCCTGCGGGATGCATCCTCTCGCACGTGTTTTTGCTCGACTAGCCTGCGGGATGCATCCTCTCGCACGTGTTTTTACTCGACTAGCCTGCCGGATGCATCCTCCCGCACGTGTTTTTACTCGACTAGCCTGCGGGATACATCCTCTCGCACGTGTTTTTACTCGACTAGCCAGCGCGATGCATCCTCTCGCACGTGTTTTTGCTCGACTAGCCATGCGCATCCCATAAAACCTGCGCATGCGCATCCCAAAAAACCTCGCACGTGTTTTTACTCGACTAGCCTGCGGGATGCATCCTCTCGCACGTGTTTTTACTCGACTAGCCTGCAGGATGCATCCTCTCGCACGTGTTTTTACTCGACTAGCCTGCGGGATGCATCCTCTCGCACGTGTTTTTGCTCGACTAGCCATGCGCATCCCAAAAAACCTGCGCATGCGCATCCCACAAAACCTGCGCATGCGCATCCCACAAAACCTCGCACGTGTTTTTACTCGACTAGCCTGCGGGATGTATCCTCTCGCACGTGTTTTTACTCGACTAGCCTGCGGGATGCATCCTCTCGCACGTGTTTTTGCTCGACTAGCCTGCGGGATGCATCCTCTCGCACGTGTTTTTACTCGACTACCCTGCGGGATGCATCCTCTCGCACGTGTTTTTGCTCGACTAGCCATGCGCATCCCAAAAAACCTGCGCATGCGCATCCCACAAAACCTCGCACGTGTTTTTACTCGACTAGCCTGCGGGATGCATCCTCTCGCACGTGTTTTTACTCGACTAGCCTGCGGGATGCATCCTCTCGCACGTGTTTTTGCTCGACTAGCCTGCGGGATGCATCCTCTCGCACGTGTTTTTACTCGACTAGCCTGCGGGATGCATCCTCTCGCACGTGTTTTTGCTCGACTAGCCTGCGGGATGCATCCTCTCGCACGTATTTTTACTCGACTAGCCTGCGGGATACATCCTCTCGCACGTGTTTTTACTCGACTACCCTGAGGGATGCATCCTCTCGCACGTGTTTTTGCTCGACTAGCCTGCGGGATGCATCCTCTCGCACGTGTTTTTGCTCGACTAGCCTGCGGGACGCATCCTCTCGCACGTGTTTTTACTCGACTAGCCTGCGGGATGCATCCTCTCGCACGTGTTTTTACTCGACTAGCCTTCGGGATTCATCCTCTCGCACGTGTTTTTACTCGACTAGCCTGCGGGATGCATCCTCCCGCACGTGTTTTTGCTCGACTAGCCTGCGGGATGCATCCTCTCGCACGTGTTTTTACTCGACTAGCCTGCGGGATGCATCCTCTCGCACGTGTTTTTACTCGACTAGCCTGCGGGATGCATCCTCTCGCACGTGTTTTTACTCGACTAGCCTGCGGGATGCATCCTCTCGCACGTGTTTTTACTCGACTAGCCTGCGGGATGTATCCTCTCGCACGTGGTTTTACTCGACTAGCCTGCGGGATGCATCCTCTCGCACGTGATTTTGCTCGACTAGCCATGCGCATCCCAAAAAACCTGCGCATGCGCATCCCACAAAACCTGCGCATGCGCATCCCACAAAACCTCGCACATGTTTTTACTCGACTAGCCTGCGGGATGCATCCTCTCGCACGTGTTTTTACTCGACTAGCCTTCGGGATTCATCCTCTCGCACGTGTTTTTACTCGACTAGCCTGCGGGATGCATCCTCTCGCACGTGTTTTTGCTCGACTAGCCTGCGGGATACATCCTCTCGCACGTGTTTTTACTCGACTAGCCAGCGGGATGCATCCTCTCGCACGTGTTTTTGCTCGACTAGCCATGCGCATCCCAAAAAACCTGCGCATGCGCATCCCAAAAAACCTCGCACGTGTTTTTACTCGACTAGCCTGCGGTATGCATCCTCTCGCACGTGTTTTTACTCGACTAGACTGCGGGATGCATCCTCTCGCACGTGTTTTTGCTCGACTAGCCTGCGGGATGCATCCTCTCGCACGTGTTTTTACTCGACTAGCCTGCGGGATGCATCCTCCCGCACGTGTTTTTACTGGACTAGCCTGCGGGATACATCCTCTCGCACGTGTTTTTGCTCGACTAGCCTGCGGGATGCATCCTCTCGCACGTGTTTTTGCTCGACTAGCCTGCGGGATGCTTCCTCTCGCACGTGTTTTTGCTCGACTAGCCTGCGGGATGCATCCTCTCGCACGTGTTTTTGCTCGACTAGCCATGCGCATCCCAAAAAACCTGCGCATGCGCAACCCACAAAACCTCGCACGTGTTTTTACTCGACTAGCCTGCGGGATGCATCCTCTCGCACGTGTTTTTACTCGACTACCCTGCGGGATGCATCCTCTCGCACGTGTTTTTGCTCGACTAGCCATGCGCATCCCAAAAAACCTGCGCATGCGCATCCCACAAAACCTGCGCATGCGCAACCCACAAAACCTGCGCATGCGCATCCCACAAAACCTCGCACGTGTTTTTACTCGACTAGCCTGCGGGATGCATCCTCTCGCACGTGTTTTTACTCGACTAGCCTGCGGGATGCATCCTCTCGCACGTGTTTTTGCTCGACTAGCCTGCGGGATGCATCCTCTCGCACGTGTTTTTACTCGACTAGCCTGCGGGATGCATCCTCTCGCACGTGTTTTTACTCGACTACCCTGCGGGATGCATCCTCTCGCACGTGTTTTTGCTCGACTAGCCATGCGCATCCCACAAAACCTCGCACGTGTTTTTACTCGACTAGCCTGCGGGATGCATCCTCTCGCACGTGTTTTTACTCGACTAGCCTGCGGGATGCATCCTCTCGCACGTGTTTTTGCTCGACTAGCCTGCGGGATGCATCCTCTCGCACGTGTTTTTACTCGACTAGCCTGCGGGATGCATCCTCCCGCACGTGTTTTTACTCGACTAGCCTGCGGGATACATCCTCTCGCACGTGTTTTTGCTCGACTAGCCTGCGGGATGCATCCTCTCGCACGTGTTTTTGCTCGACTAGCCTGCGGGATGCATCCTCTCGCACGTGTTTTTGCTCGACTAGCCTGCGGGACGCATCCTCTCGCACGTGTTTTTACTCGACTAGCCTGCGGGATGCATCCTCTCGCACGTGTTTTTACTCGACTAGCCTTCGGGATTCATCCTCTCGCACGTGTTTTTACTCGACTAGCCTGCGGGATGCATCCTCTCGCACGTGTTTTTGCTCGACTAGCCTGCGGGATGCATCCTCTCGCACGTGTTTTTACTCGACTAGCCTGCGGGATGCATCCTCTCGCACGTGTTTTTACTCGACTAGCCTGCGGGATGCATCCTCTCGCACGTGTTTTTACTCGACTAGCCTGCGGGATGCATCCTCTCGCACGTGTTTTTACTCGACTAGCCTGCGGGATGTATCCTCTCGCACGTGGTTTTACTCGACTAGCCTGCGGGATGCATCCTCTCGCACGTGATTTTGCTCGACTAGCCATGCGCATCCCAAAAAACCTGCGCATGCGCATCCCACAAAACCTCGCACGTGTTTTTACTCGACTAGCCTGCGGGATGCATCCTCTCGCACGTGTTTTTACTCGACTAGCCTTCGGGATTCATCCTCTCGCACGTGTTTTTACTCGACTAGCCTGCGGGATGCATCCTCTCGCACGTGTTTTTGCTCGACTAGCCTGCGGGATGCATCCTCTCGCACGTGTTTTTACTCGACTAGCCTGCCGGATGCATCCTCCCGCACGTGTTTTTACTCGACTAGCCTGCGGGATACATCCTCTCGCACGTGTTTTTACTCGACTAGCCAGCGGGATGCATCCTCTCGCACGTGTTTTTGCTCGACTAGCCATGCGCATCCCAAAAAACCTGCGCATGCGCATCCCAAAAAACCTCGCACGTGTTTTTACTCGACTAGCCTGCGGGATGCATCCTCTCGCACGTGTTTTTGCTCGACTAGCCATGCGCATCCCAAAAAACCTGCGCATGCGCATCCCAAAAAACCTGCGCATGCGCATCCCACAAAACCTGCGCATGCGCATCCCACAAAACCTCGCACGTGTTTTTACTCGACTAGCCTGCGGGATGCATCCTCTCTCACGTGTTTTTACTCGACTAGCCTGCGGGATGCATCCTCTCGCACGTGTTTTTACTCGACTAGCCTGCGGGATGCATCCTCTGGCACGTGTTTTTGCTCGACTAGCCTGCGGGATGCATCCTCTCGCACGTGTTTTTGCTCGACTAGGCATGCGCATCCCAAAAAACCTGCGCATGCGCATCCCAAAAAACCTGCGCATGCGCATCCCACAAAACCTGCGCATGCGCATCCCACAAAACCTCGCACGTGTTTTTACTCGACTAGCCTGCGGGATGCATCCTCTCGCACGTGTTTTTGCTCGACTAGCCATGCGCATCCCAAAAATCCTGCGCATGCGCATCCCACAAAACCTCGCACGTGTTTTTACTCGACTAGCCTGCGGGATGCATCCTCTCGCACGTGTTTTTACTCGACTAGCCTGCGGGATGCATCCTCTCGCACGTGTTTTTACTCGACTAGCCTGCGGGATGCATCCTCTCGCACGTGTTTTTACTCGACTAGCCTGCGGGATGCATCCTCTCGCACGTGTTTTTGCTCGACTAGCCATGCGCATCCCAAAAAACCTGCGCATGCGCATCCCAAAAAACCTCGCACGTGTTTTTACTCGACTAGCCTGCGGGATGCATCCTCTCGCACGTGTTTTTACTCGACTAGCCTGCAGGATGCATCCTCTCGCACGTGTTTTTACTCGACTAGCCTGCGGGATGCATCCTCTCGCACGTGTTTTTGCTCGACTAGCCATGCGCATCCCAAAAATCCTGCGCATGCGCATCCCACAAAACCTCGCACGTGTTTTTACTCGACTAGCCTGCGGGATGCATCCTCTCGCACGTGTTTTTACTCGACTAGCCTGCGGGATGCATCCTCTCGCACGTGTTTTTGCTCGACTAGCCATGCGCATCCCAAAAATCCTGCGCATGCGCATCCCACAAAACCTGCGCATGCGCATCCCACAAAACCTCGCACGTGTTTTTACTCGACTAGCCTGCGGGATGCATCCTCTCGCACGTGTTTTTACTCGACTAGCCTGCGGGATGCATCCTCTCGCACGTGTTTTTACTCGACTACCCTGCGGGATGCATCCTCTCGCACGTGTTTTTGCTCGACTAGCCATGCGCATCCCAAAAAACCTGCGCATGCGCATCCCACAAAACCTGCGCATGCGCATCCCACAAAACCTCGCACGTGTTTTTACTCAACTAGCCTGCGGGTTGCATCCTCTCGCACGTGTTTTTACTCGACTAGCCTGCGGGATGCATCCTCTCGCACGTGTTTTTCCTCGACTAGCCATGCGCATCCCAAAAAACCTGCGCATGCGCATCCCAAAAAACCTGCGCATGCGCATCCAACAAAACCTGCGCATGCGCATCCCACAAAACCTCGCACGTGTTTTTACTCGACTAGCCTGCGGGATGCATCCTCTCGCACGTGTTTTTACTCGACTAGCCTGCGGGATGCATCCTCTCGCACGTGTTTTTGCTCGACTAGCCTGCGGGATGCATCCTCTCGCACGTGTTTTTGCTCGACTAGCCTGCGGGATGCATCCTCTCGCACGTGTTTTTGCTCGACTAGCCTGCGGGACGCATCCTCTCGCACGTGTTTTTACTCGACTAGCCTGCGGGATGCATCCTCTCGCACGTGTTTTTACTCGACTAGCCTTCGGGATTCATCCTCTCGCACGTGTTTTTACTCGACTAGCCTGCGGGATGCATCCTCTCGCACGTGTTTTTGCTCGACTAGCCATGCGCATCCCAAAAAACCTGCGCATGCGCATCCCACAAAACCTGCGCATGCGCATCCCACAAAACCTCGCACGTGTTTTTACTCGACTAGCCTGCGGGATGCATCCTCTCGCACGTGTTTTTGCTCGACTAGCCATGCGCATCCCAAAAAACCTGCGCATGCGCATCCCAAAAAACCTCGCACGTGTTTTTACTCGACTAGCCTGCGGGATGCATCCTCTCGCACGTGTTTTTACTCGACTAGCCTGCAGGATGCATCCTCTCGCACGTGTTTTTACTCGACTAGCCTGCGGGATGCATCCTCTCGCACGTGTTTTTGCACGACTAGCCATGCGCATCCCAAAAAACCTGCGCATGCACATCCCAAAAAACCTGCGCATGCGCGTCCCACAAAACCTGCGCATGCGCATCCCACAAAACCTCGCACGTGTTTTTACTCGACTAGCCTGCGGGATGCATCCTCTCGCACGTGTTTTTGCTCGACTAGCCTGCGGGATGCATCCTCTCGCACGTGTTTTTGCTCGACTAGGCATGCGCATCCCAAAAAACCTGCGCATGCGCATCCCAAAAAACCTGCGCATGCGCATCCCACAAAACCTGCGCATGCGCATCCCACAAAACCTCGCACGTGTTTTTACTCGACTAGCCTGCGGGATGCATCCTCTCGCACGTGTTTTTGCTCGACTAGCCTGCGGGATGCATCCTCTCGCACGTGTTTTTGCTCGACTAGGCATGCGCATCCCAAAAAACCTGCGCATGCGCATCCCAAAAAACCTGCGCATGCGCATCCCACAAAACCTGCGCATGCGCATCCCACAAAACCTCGCACGTGTTTTTACTCGACTAGCCTGCGGGATGCATCCTCTCGCACGTGTTTTTACTCGACTAGCCTGCGGGATGCATCCTCTCGCACGTGTTTTTACTCGACTAGCCTGCGGGATGCATCCTCTCGCACGTGTTTTTACTCGACTACCCTGCGGGATGCATCCTCTCGCACGTGTTTTTGCTCGACTAGCCATGCGCATCCCAAAAAACCTGCGCATGCGCATCTCACAAAACCTGCGCATGCGCATCCCACAAAACCTCGCACGTGTTTTTACTCAACTAGCCTGCGGGATGCATCCTCTCGCACGTGTTTTTACTCAACTAGCCTGCGGGATGCATCCTCTCGCACGTGTTTTTACTCGACTAGCCTACGGGATGCTTCCTCTCGCACGTGTTTTTCCTCGACTAGCCATGCGCATCCCAAAAAACCTGCGCATGCGCATCCCAAAAAACCTGCGCATGCGCATCCCACAAAACCTGCGCATGCGCATCCCACAAAACCTCGCACGTGTTTTTACTCGACTAGCCTGCGGGATGCATCCTCTCGCACGTGTTTTTACTCGACTAGCCTGCGGGATGCATCCTCTCGCACGTGTTTTTGCTCGACTAGCCTGCGGGATGCATCCTCTCGCACGTGTTTTTACTCGACTAGCCTGCGGGATGCATCCTCTCGCACGTGTTTTTACTCGACTAGCCTGCGGGATGCATCCTCTCGCACGTGTTTTTGCTCGACTAGCCTGCGGGATGCATCCTCTCGCACGTGTTTTTACTCGACTAGCCTGCGGGATGCATCCTCTCGCACGTGTTTTTACTCGACTAGCCTGCGGGATGTATCCTCTCGCACGTGGTTTTACTCGACTAGCCTGCGGGATGCATCCTCTCGCACGTGATTTTGCTCGACTAGCCATGCGCATCCCAAAAAACCTGCGCATGCGCATCCCACAAAACCTGCGCATGCGCATCCCACAAAACCTCGCACGTGTTTTTACTCGACTAGCCTGCGGGATGCATCCTCTCGCACGTGTTTTTACTCGACTAGCCTGCGGGATGCATCCTCTCGCACGTGTTTTTACTCGACTAGCCTGCGGGATGCATCCTCTCGCACGTGTTTTTACTCGACTAGCCTGCGGGATGCATCCTCTCGCACGTGTTTTTGCTCGACTAGCCATGCGCATCCCAAAAAACCTGCGCATGCGCATCCCAAAAAACCTCGCACGTGTTTTTACTCGACTAGCCTGCGGGATGCATCCTCTCGCACGTGTTTTTACTCGACTAGCCTGCAGGATGCATCCTCTCGCACGTGTTTTTACTCGACTAGCCTGCGGGATGCATCCTCTCGCACGTGTTTTTGCACGACTAGCCATGCGCATCCCAAAAAACCTGCGCATGCACATCCCAAAAAACCTGCGCATGCGCGTCCCACAAAACCTGCGCATGCGCATCCCACAAAACCTCGCACGTGTTTTTACTCGACTAGCCTGCGGGATGCATCCTCTCGCACGTGTTTTTGCTCGACTAGCCTGCGGGATGCATCCTCTCGCACGTGTTTTTGCTCGACTAGGCATGCGCATCCCAAAAAACCTGCGCATGCGCATCCCAAAAAACCTGCGCATGCGCATCCCACAAAACCTGCGCATGCGCATCCCACAAAACCTCGCACGTGTTTTTACTCGACTAGCCTGCGGGATGCATCCTCTCGCACGTGTTTTTGCTCGACTAGCCATGCGCATCCCAAAAATCCTGCGCATGCGCATCCCACAAAACCTGCGCATGCGCATCCCACAAAACCTCGCACGTGTTTTTACTCGACTAGCCTGCGGGATGCATCCTCTCGCACGTGTTTTTACTCGACTAGCCTGCGGGATGCATCCTCTCGCACGTGTTTTTACTCGACTACCCTGCGGGATGCATCCTCTCGCACGTGTTTTTGCTCGACTAGCCATGCGCATCCCAAAAAACCTGCGCATGCGCATCCCACAAAACCTGCGCATGCGCATCCCACAAAACCTCGCACGTGTTTTTACTCAACTAGCCTGCGGGATGCATCCTCTCGCACGTGTTTTTACTCGACTAGCCTGCGGGATGCTTCCTCTCGCACGTGTTTTTCCTCGACTAGCCATGCGCATCCCAAAAAACCTGCGCATGCGCATCCCAAAAAACCTGCGCATGCGCATCCCACAAAACCTGCGCATGCGCATCCCACAAAACCTCGCACGTGTTTTTACTCGACTAGCCTGCGGGATGCATCCTCTCGCACGTGTTTTTACTCGACTAGCCTGCGGGATGCATCCTCTCGCACGTGTTTTTGCTCGACTAGCCTGCGGGATGCATCCTCTCGCACGTGTTTTTACTCGACTAGCCTGCGGGATGCATCCTCTCGCACGTGTTTTTGCTCGACTAGCCTGCGGGATGCATCCTCTCGCACGTGTTTTTACTCGACTAGCCTGCGGGATGCATCCTCTCGCACGTGTTTTTACTCGACTAGCCTGCGGGATGTATCCTCTCGCACGTGGTTTTACTCGACTAGCCTGCGGGATGCATCCTCTCGCACGTGATTTTGCTCGACTAGCCATGCGCATCCCAAAAAACCTGCGCATGCGCATCCCACAAAACCTGCGCATGCGCATCCCACAAAACCTCGCACGTGTTTTTACTCGACTAGCCTGCGGGATGCATCCTCTCGCACGTGTTTTTACTCGACTAGCCTTCGGGATTCATCCTCTCGCACGTGTTTTTACTCGACTAGCCTGCGGGATGCATCCTCTCGCACGTGTTTTTGCTCGACTAGCCTGCGGGATGCATCCTGTCGCACGTGTTTTTACTCGACTAGCCTGCCGGATGCATCCTCCCGCACGTGTTTTTACTCGACTAGCCTGCGGGATACATCCTCTCGCACGTGTTTTTACTCGACTAGCCAGCGGGATGCATCCTCTCGCACGTGTTTTTGCTCGACTAGCCATGCGCATCCCAAAAAACCTGCGCATGCGCATCCCAAAAAACCTCGCACGTGTTTTTACTCGACTAGCCTGCGGGATGCATCCTCTCGCACGTGTTTTTGCTCGACTAGCCATGCGCATCCCAAAAAACCTGCGCATGCGCATCCCAAAAAACCTGCGCATGCGCATCCCACAAAACCTGCGCATGCGCATCCCACAAAACCTCGCACGT
Source organism: Lasioglossum baleicum (assembly GCF_051020765.1). NCBI lineage: Eukaryota > Metazoa > Arthropoda > Insecta > Hymenoptera > Halictidae > Lasioglossum > Lasioglossum baleicum. The sequence goes on along the minus strand of NW_027469294.1, from coordinate 35,804 downwards.
GTTTTTACTCGACTAGCCTGCGGGATGCATCCTCTCTCAGGTGTTTTTGCCCGACTAGCCATGCGCATCCCAAAAATCCTGCGCATGCGCATCCCACAAAACCTCGCACGTGTTTTTACTCGACTAGCCTGCGGGATGCATCCTCTCGCACGTGTTTTTACTCGACTAGGCATGCGCATCCCAAAAAACCTGTGCATGCGCATCCCAAAAAACCTGCGCATGCGCATCCCACAAAACCTGCGCATGCGCATCCCACAAAACCTCGCACGTGTTTTTACTCGACTAGCCTGCGGGATGCATCCTCTCGCACGTGTTTTTGCTCGACTAGCCATGCGCATCCCAAAAATCCTGCGCATGCGCATCCCACAAAACCTCGCACGTGTTTTTACTCGACTAGCCTGCGGGATGAATCCTCTCGCACGTGTTTTTACTCGACTAGCCTGCGGGATGCATCCTCTCGCACGTGTTTTTACTCGACTAGCCTGCGGGATGCATCCTCTCGCACGTGTTTTTACTCGACTAGCCTGCGGGATGCATCCTCTCGCACGTGTTTTTGCTCGACTAGCCATGCGCATCCCAAAAAACCTGCGCATGCGCATCCCAAAAAACCTCGCACGTGTTTTTACTCGACTAGCCTGCGGGATGCATCCTCTCGCACGTGTTTTTACTCGACTAGCCTGCAGGATGCATCCTCTCGCACGTGTTTTTACTCGACTAGCCTGCGGGATGCATCCTCTCGCACGTGTTTTTGCTCGACTAGCCATGCGCATCCCAAAAAACCTGCGCATGCACATCCCAAAAATCCTGCGCATGCGCATCCCACAAAACCTGCGCATGCGCATCCCACAAAACCTCGCACGTGTTTTTACTCGACTAGCCTGCGGGATGCATCCTCTCGCACGTGTTTTTGCTCGACTAGCCTGCGGGATGCATCCTCTCGCACGTGTTTTTGCTCGACTAGGCATGCGCATCCCAAAAAACCTGCGCATGCGCATCCCAAAAAACCTGCGCATGCGCATCCCACAAAACCTGCGCATGCGCATCCCACAAAACCTCGCACGTGTTTTTACTCGACTAGCCTGCGGGATGCATCCTCTCGCACGTGTTTTTGCTCGACTAGCCATGCGCATCCCAAAAATCCTGCGCATGCGCATCCCACAAAACCTGCGCATGCGCATCCCACAAAACCTCGCACGTGTTTTTACTCGACTAGCCTGCGGGATGCATCCTCTCGCACGTGTTTTTACTCGACTAGCCTGCGGGATGCATCCTCTCGCACGTGTTTTTACTCGACTACCCTGCGGGATGGATCCTCTCGCACGTGTTTTTGCTCGACTAGCCATGCGCATCCCAAAAAACCTGCGCATGCGCATCCCACAAAACCTGCGCATGCGCATCCCACAAAACCTCGCACGTGTTTTTACTCAACTAGCCTGCGGGATGCATCCTCTCGCACGTGTTTTTACTCGACTAGCCTGCGGGATGCTTCCTCTCGCACGTGTTTTTCCTCGACTAGCCATGCGCATCCCAAAAAACCTGCGCATGCGCATCCCAAAAAACCTGCGCATGCGCATCCCACAAAACCTGCGCATGCGCATCCCACAAAACCTCGCACGTGTTTTTACTCGACTAGCCTGCGGGATGCATCCTCTCGCACGTGTTTTTACTCGACTAGCCTGCGGGATGCATCCTCTCGCACGTGTTTTTGCTCGACTAGCCTGCGGGATGCATCCTCTCGCACGTGTTTTTACTCGACTAGCCTGCGGGATGCATCCTCTCGCACGTGTTTTTACTCGACTAGCCTGCGGGATGCATCCTCTCGCACGTGTTTTTGCTCGACTAGCCTGCGGGATGCATCCTCTCGCACGTGTTTTTGCTCGACTAGGCATGCGCATCCCAAAAAACCTGCGCATGCGCATCCCAAAAAACCTGCGCATGCGCATCCCACAAAACCTGCGCATGCGCATCCCACAAAACCTCGCACGTGTTTTTACTCGACTAGCCTGCGGGATTCATCCTCTCGCACGTGTTTTTACTCGACTAGCCTTCGGGATTCATCCTCTCGCACGTCTTTTTACTCGACTAGCCTGCGGGATTCATCCTCTCGCACGTGTTTTTGCTCGACTAGCCTGCGGGATGCATCCTCTCGCACGTGTTTTTGCTCGACTAGCCTGCGGGACGCATCCTCTCGCACGTGTTTTTACTCGACTAGCCTGCGGGATGCATCCTCTCGCACGTGTTTTTACTCGACTACCCTGCGGGATGCATCCTCTCGCACGTGTTTTTACTCGACTACCCTGCGGGATGCATCCTCTCGCACGTGTTTTTGCTCGACTAGCCATGCGCATCCCAAAAAACCTGCGCATGCGCATCCCACAAAACCTGCGCATGCGCATCCCACAAAACCTCGCACGTGTTTTTACTCGACTAGCCTGCGGGATGCATCCTCTCGCACGTGATTTTACTCGACTAGCCTGCGGGATGCATCCTCTCGCACGTGTTTTTGCTCGACTAGCCTGCGGGATGCATCCTCTCGCACGTGTTTTTACTCGACTAGCCTGCGGGATGCATCTTCCCGCACGTGTTTTTACTCGTCTAGCCTGCGGGATACATCCTCTCGCACGTGTTTTTGCTCGACTAGCCTGCGGGATGCATCCTCTCGCACGTGTTTTTGCTCGACTAGCCTGCGGGATGCATCCTCTCGCACGTGTTTTTGCTCGACTAGCCTGCGGGACGCATCCTCTCGCACGTGTTTTTACTCGACTAGCCTGCGGGATGCATCCTCTCGCACGTGTTTTTACTCGACTAGCCTTCGGGATTCATCCTCTCGCACGTGTTTTTACTCGACTAGCCTGCGGGATGCATCCTCTCGCACGTGTTTTTGCTCGACTAGCCTGCGGGATGCATCCTCTCGCACGTGTTTTTACTCGACTAGCCTGCGGGATGCATCCTCCCGCACGTGTTTTTACTCGACTAGCCTTCGGGATTCATCCTCTCGCACGTGTTTTTACTCGACTAGCCTGCGGGATGCATCCTCTCGCACGTGTTTTTGCTCGACTAGCCTGCGGGATGCTTCCTCTCGCACGTGTTTTTGCTCGACTAGCCTGCGGGATGCATCCTCTCGCACGTGTTTTTGCTCGACTAGCCATGCGCATCCCAAAAAACCTGCGCATGCGCATCCCACAAAACCTGCGCATGCGCATCCCACAAAACCTCGCACGTGTTTTTACTCGACTAGCCTGCGGGATGCATCCTCTCGCACGTGTTTTTACTCGACTACCCTGCGGGATGCATCCTCTCGCACGTGTTTTTGCTCGACTAGCCATGCGCATCCCAAAAAACCTGCGCATGCGCATCCCTCAAAACCTGCGCATGCGCATCCCACAAAACCTGCGCATGCGCATCCCACAAAACCTCGCACGTGTTTTTACTCGACTAGCCTGCGGGATGCATCCTCTCGCACGTGTTTTTACTCGACTAGCCTGCGGGATGCATCCTCTCGCACGTGTTTTTACTCGACTAGCCTGCGGGATGCATCCTCTCGCACGTGTTTTTACTCGACTAGCCTGCGGGATGCATCCTCTCGCACGTGTTTTTGCTCGACTAGCCTGCGGGACGCATCCTCTCGCACGTGTTTTTACTCGACTAGCCTGCGGGATGCATCCTCTCGCACGTGTTTTTGCTCGACTAGCCTGCGGGACGCATCCTCTCGCACGTGTTTTTACTCGACTAGCCTGCGGGATGCATCCTCTCGCACGTGTTTTTACTCGACTAGCCTTCGGGATTCATCCTCTCGCACGTGTTTTTACTCGACTAGCCTGCGGGATGCATCCTCTCGCACGTGTTTTTGCTCGACTAGCCATGCGCATCCCAAAAAACCTGCGCATGCGCATCCCACAAAACCTGCGCATGCGCATCCCACAAAACCTGCGCATGCGCATCCCACAAAACCTCGCACGTGTTTTTACTCGACTAGCCTGCGGGATGCATCCTCTCGCACGTGTTTTTACTCGACTAGCCTGCGGGATGCATCCTCTCGCACGTGTTTTTGCTCGACTAGCCTGCGGGATGCATCCTCTCGCACGTGTTTTTACTCGACTAGCCTGCGGGATGCATCCTCCCGCACGTGTTTTTACTCGACTAGCCTGCGGGATACATCCTCTCGCACGTATTTTTGCTCGACTAGCCAGCGGGATGCATCCTCTCGCACGTGTTTTTGCTCGACTAGCCTGCGGGATGCATCCTCTCGCACGTGTTTTTGCTCGACTAGCCTGCGGGACGCATCCTCTCGCACGTGTTTTTACTCGACTAGCCTGCGGGATGCATCCTCTCGCACGTGTTTTTACTCGACTAGCCTTCGGGATTCATCCTCTCGCACGTGTTTTTACTCGACTAGCCTGCGGGATGCATCCTCTCGCACGTGTTTTTGCTCGTCCAGCCTGCGGGATGCATCCTCTCGCACGTGTTTTTACTCGACTAGCCTGCGGGATGCATCCTCTCGCACGTGTTTTTACTCGACTAGCCTTCGGGATTCATCCTCTCGCACGTGTTTTTGCTCGACTAGCCTGCGGGATGCATCCTCTCGCACGTGTTTTTGCTCGACTAGCCTGCGGGACGCATCCTCTCGCACGTGTTTTTACTCGACTAGCCTGCGGGATGCATCCTCTCGCACGTGTTTTTACTCGACTAGCCTTCGGGATTCATCCTCTCGCACGTGTTTTTACTCGACTATCCTGCGGGATTCATCCTCTCGCACGTGTTTTTGCTCGACTAGCCTGCGGGATGCATCCTCTCGCACGTGTTTTTGCTCGACTAGCCTGCGGGACGCATCCTCTCGCACGTGTTTTTACTCGACTAGCCTGCGGGATGCATCCTCTCGCACGTGTTTTTACTCGACTAGCCTTCGGGATTCATCCTCTCGCACGTGTTTTTACTCGACTAGCCTGCGGGATGCATCCTCTCGCACGTGTTTTTGCTCGACTAGCCTGCGGGATGCATCCTCTCGCACGTGTTTTTGCTCGACTAGCCATGCGCATCCCAAAAAACCTGCGCATGCGCATCCCACAAAACCTCGCACGTGTTTTTACTCGACTAGCCTGCGGGATGCATCCTCTCGCACGTGTTTTTACTCGACTACCCTGCGGGATGCATCCTCTCGCACGTGTTTTTGCTCGACTAGCCATGCGCATCCCAAAAAACCTGCGCATGCGCATCCCACAAAACCTGCGCATGCGCATCCCACAAAACCTCGCACGTGTTTTTACTCGACTAGCCTGCGGGATGCATCCTCTCGCACGTGTTTTTACTCGACTAGCCTGCGGGATGCATCCTCTCGCACGTGTTTTTACTCGACTACCCTGCGGGATGCATCCTCTCGCACGTGTTTTTGCTCGACTAGCCATGCGCATCCCAAAAAACCTGCGCATGCGCATCCCACAAAACCTCGCACGTGTTTTTACTCGACTAGCCTGCGGGATGCATCCTCTCGCACGTGTTTTTACTCGACTAGCCTGCGGGATGCATCCTCTCGCACGTGTTTTTTGCTCGACTAGCCTGCGGGATGCATCCTCTCGCACGTGTTTTTACTCGACTAGCCTGCGGGATGCATCCTCCCGCACGTGTTTTTACTCGACTAGCCTGCGGGATACATCCTCTCGCACGTGTTTTTGCTCGACTAGCCTGCGGGATGCATCCTCTCGCACGTGTTTTTGCTCGACTAGCCTGCGGGATGCATCCTCTCGCACGTGTTTTTGCTCGACTAGCCTGCGGGACGCATCCTCTCGCACGTGTTTTTACTCGACTAGCCTGCGGGATGCATCCTCTGGCACGTGTTTTTACTCGACTAGCCTTCGGGATTCATCCTCTCGCACGTGTTTTTACTCGACTAGCCTGCGGGATGCATCCTCTCGCACGTGTTTTTGCTCGACTAGCCTGCGGGATGCATCCTCTCGCACGTGTTTTTGCTCGACTAGCCTGCGGGATGCATCCTCTCGCACGTGTTTTTACTCGACTAGCCTGCGGGATGCATCCTCTCGCACGTGTTTTTACTCGACTAGCCTGCGGGATGTATCCTCTCGCACGTGTTTTTACTCGACTAGCCTGCGGGATGCATCCTCTCGCACGTGTTTTTACTCGACTAGCCTGCGGGATGTATCCTCTCGCACGTGGTTTTACTCGACTAGCCTGCGGGATGCATCCTCTCGCACGTGATTTTGCTCGACTAGCCATGCGCATCCCAAAAAACCTGCGCATGCACATCCCAAAAAACCTGCGCATGCGCATCCCACAAAACCTGCGCATGCGCATCCCACAAAACCTCGCACGTGTTTTTACTCGACTAGCCTGCGGGATGCATCCTCTCGCACGTGTTTTTACTCGACTAGCATGCGGGATGCATCCTCTCGCACGTGTTTTTACTCGACTAGCCTGCGTGATGCATCCTCTCGCACGTGTTTTTGCTCGACTAGCCTGCGGGATGCATCCTCTCGCACGTGTTTTTGCTCGACTAGGCATGCGCATCCCAAAAAACCTGCGCATGCGCATCCCACAAAACCTCGCACGTGTTTTTACTCGACTAGCCTGCGGGATGCATCCTCTCGCACGTGTTTTTGCTCGACTAGCCATGCGCATCCCAAAAATCCTGCGCATGCGCATCCCACAAAACCTGCGCATGCGCATCCCACAAAACCTCGCACGTGTTTTTACTCGACTAGCCTGCGGGATGCATCCTCTCGCACGTGTTTTTACTCGACTAGCCTGCGGGATGCATCCTCTCGCACGTGTTTTTACTCGACTACCCTGCGGGATGCATCCTCTCGCACGTGTTTTTGCTCGACTAGATGGCTAGATGCGCATGGGCGCATCCCAAAAAACCTGCGCATGCGCATCCCACAAAACCTGCGCATGCGCATCCCACAAAACCTCGCACGTGTTTTTACTCAACTAGCCTGCGGGATGCATCCTCTCGCACGTGTTTTTACTCGACTAGCCTGCGGGATGCTTCCTCTCGCACGTGTTTTTCCTCGACTAGCCATGCGCATCCCAAAAAACCTGCGCATGCGCATCCCAAAAAACCTGCGCATGCGCATCCCACAAAACCTGCGCATGCGCATCCCACAAAACCTCGCACGTGTTTTTACTCGACTAAACTGCGGGATGTATCCTCTCGCACGTGGTTTTACTCGACTAGCCTGCGGGATGCATCCTCTCGCACGTGATTTTGCTCGACTAGCCATGCGCATCCCAAAAAACCTGCGCATGCGCATCCCACAAAACCTGCGCATGCGCATCCCACAAAACCTCGCACGTGTTTTTACTCGACTAGCCTGCGGGATGCATCCTCTCGCACGTGTTTTTACTCGACTACCCTGCGGGATGGATCCTCTCGCACGTGTTTTTGCTCGACTAGCCATGCGCATCCCAAAAATCCTGCGCATGCGCATCCCACAAAACCTGCGCATGCGCATCCCACAAAACCTCGCACGTGTTTTTACTCGACTAGCCTGCGGGATGCATCCTCTCGCACGTGTTTTTGCTCGACTAGCCTGCGGGATGCATCCTCTCGCACGTGTTTTTGCTCGACTAGGCATGCGCATCCCAAAAAACCTGCGCATGCGCATCCCAAAAAACCTGCGCATGCGCATCCCACAAAACCTGCGCATGCGCATCCCACAAAACCTCGCACGTGTTTTTACTCGACTAGCCTGCGGGATGCATCCTCTCGCACGTGTTTTTGCTCGACTAGCCATGCGCATCCCAAAATCCTGCGCATGCGCATCCCACAAAACCTGCGCATGCGCATCCCACAAAACCTCGCACGTGTTTTTACTCGACTAGCCTGCGGGATGCATCCTCTCGCACGTGTTTTTACTCGACTAGCCTGCGGGATGCATCCTCTCGCACGTGTTTTTACTCGACTACCCTGCGGGATGGATCCTCTCGCACGTGTTTTTACTCGACTAGCCTGCGGGATGCATCCTCTCGCACGTGTTTTTACTCGACTACCCTGCGGGATGCATCCTCTCGCACGTGTTTTTGCTGGACCAGCCATGGCGCATCCCAAAAAACCTGCGCATGCGCATCCCACAAAACCTGCGCATGCGCATCCCACAAAACCTCGCACGTGTTTTTACTCGACTAGCCTGCGGGATGCATCCTCTCGCACGTGTTTTTACTCGACTAGCCTGCGGGATGCATCCTCTCGCACGTGTTTTTGCTCGACTAGCCTGCGGGATGCATCCTCTCGCACGTGTTTTTACTCGACTAGCCTGCGGGATGCATCCTCTCGCACGTGTTTTTACTCGACTAGCCTTCGGGATTCATCCTCTCGCACGTGTTTTTACTCGACTAGCCTGCGGGATGCATCCTCTCGCACGTGTTTTTGCTCGACTAGCCTGCGGGATGCATCCTCTCGCACGTGTTTTTCCTCGACTAGCCTGCGGGACGCATCCTCTCGCACGTGTTTTTACTCGACTAGCCTGCGGGATGCATCCTCTCGCACGTGTTTTTGCTCGACTAGCCTGCGGGATGCATCCTCTCGCACGTGTTTTTGCTCGACTAGGCATGCGCATCCCAAAAAACCTGCGAATGCGCATCCCAAAAAACCTGCGCATGCGCATCCCACAAAACCTGCGCATGCGCATCCCACAAAACCTCGCACGTGTTTTTACTCGACTAGCCTGCGGGATGCATCCTCTCGCACGTGTTTTTGCTCGACTAGCCTGCGGGTTGCATCCTCTCGCACGTGTTTTTGCTCGACTAGCCATGCGCATCCCAAAAAACCTGCGCATGCGGATCCCACAGAACCTGCGCATGCGCATCCCACAAAACCTCGCACGTGTTTTTACTCGACTAGCCTGCGGGATGCATCCTCTCGCACGTGTTTTTGCTCGACTAGCCTGCGGGATGCATCCTCTCGCACGTGTTTTTACTCGACTAGCCTGCGGGATGCATCCTCTCGCACGTGTTTTTGCTCGACTAGCCTGCGGGATGCATCCTCTCGCACGTGTTTTTACTCGACTAGCCTGCGGGATGCATCCTCCCGCACGTGTTTTTACTCGACTAGCCTGCGGGATACATCCTCTCGCACGTGTTTTTGCTCGACTAGCCTGCGGGATGCATCCTCTCGCACGTGTTTTTGCTCGACTAGGCATGCGCATCCCAAAAAACCTGCGCATGCGCATCCCAAAAAACCTGCGCATGCGCATCCCACAAAACCTGCGCATGCGCATCCCATAAAACCTCGCACGTGTTTTTACTCGACTAGCCTGCGGGATGCATCCTCTCGCACGTGTTTTTGCTCGACTAGCCTGCGGGTTGCATCCTCTAGCACGTGTTTTTGCTCGACTAGCCATGCGCATCCCAAAAAACCTGCGCATGCGCATCCCACAAAACCTGCGCATGCGCATCCCACAAAACCTCGCACGTGTTTTTACTCGACTAGCCTGCGGGATGCATCCTCTCGCACGTGTTTTTACTCGACTACCCTGCGGGATGCATCCTCTCGCACGTGTTTTTGCTCGACTAGCCATGCGCATCCCAAAAAACCTGCGCATGCGCATCCCACAAAACCTGCGCATGCGCATCCCACAAAACCTCGCACGTGTTTTTACTCGACTAGCCTGCGGGATGCATCCTCTCGCACGTGTTTTTACTCGACTAGCCTGCGGGATGCATCCTCTCGCACGTGTTTTTGCTCGACTAGCCTGCGGGATGCATCCTCTCGCACGTGTTTTTACTCGACTAGCCTGCGGGATGCATCCTCTCGCACGTGTTTTTACTCGACTAGCCTTCGGGATTCATCCTCTCGCACGTGTTTTTACTCGACTAGCCTGCGGGATGCATCCTCTCGCACGTGTTTTTGCTCGACTAGCCTGCGGGATGCATCCTCTCGCACGTGTTTTCGCTCGACTAGCCTGCGGGACGCATCCTCTCGCACGTGTTTTTACTCGACTAGCCTGCGGGATGCATCCTCTCGCACGTGTTTTTGCTCGACTAGCCTGCGGGATGCATCCTCTCGCACGTGTTTTTGCTCGACTAGCCTGCGGGTTGCATCCTCTCGCACGTGTTTTTGCTCGACTAGCCATGCGCATCCCAAAAAACCTGCGCATGCGCATCCCACAGAACCTGCGCATGCGCATCCCACAAAACCTCGCACGTGTTTTTACTCGACTAGCCTGCGGGATGCATCCTCTCGCACGTGTTTTTGCTCGACTAGCCTGAGGGATGCATCCTCCCGCACGTGTTTTTACTCGACTAGCCTGCGGGATACATCCTCTCGCACGTGTTTTTGCTCGACTAGCCTGCGGGATGCATCCTCTCGCACGTGTTTTTGCTCGACTAGGCATGCGCATCCCAAAAAACCTGCGCATGCGCATCCCAAAAAACCTGCGCATGCGCATCCCACAAAACCTGCGCATGCGCATCCCACAAAACCTCGCACGTGTTTTTACTCGACTAGCCTGCGGGATGCATCCTCTCGCACGTGTTTTTGCTCGACTAGCCTGCGGGTTGCATCCTCTAGCACGTGTTTTTGCTCGACTAGCCATGCGCATCCCAAAAAACCTGCGCATGCGCATCCCACAAAACCTGCGCATGCGCATCCCACAAAACCTCGCACGTGTTTTTACTCGACTAGCCTGCGGGATGCATCCTCTCGCACGTGTTTTTACTCGACTACCCTGCGGGATGCATCCTCTCGCACGTGTTTTTGCTCGACTAGCCATGCGCATCCCAAAAAACCTGCGCATGCGCATCCCACAAAACCTGCGCATGCGCATCCCACAAAACCTCGCACGTGTTTTTACTCGACTAGCCTGCGGGATGCATCCTCTCGCACGTGTTTTTACTCGACTAGCCTGCGGGATGCATCCTCTCGCACGTGTTTTTGCTCGACTAGCCTGCGGGATGCATCCTCTCGCACGTGTTTTTACTCGACTAGCCTGCGGGATGCATCCTCTCGCACGTGTTTTTACTCGACTAGCCTTCGGGATTCATCCTCTCGCACGTGTTTTTACTCGACTAGCCTGCGGGATGCATCCTCTCGCACGTGTTTTTGCTCGACTAGCCTGCGGGATGCATCCTCTCGCACGTGTTTTTGCTCGACTAGGCATGCGCATCCCAAAAAACCTGCGCATGCGCATCCCAAAAAACCTGCGCATGCGCATCCCACAAAACCTGCGCATGCGCATCCCACAAAACCTCGCACGTGTTTTTACTCGACTAGCCTGCGGGATGCATCCTCTCGCACGTGTTTTTGCTCGACTAGCCTGCGGGTTGCATCCTCTCGCACGTGTTTTTACTCGACTAGCCTGCGGGATGCATCCTCTCGCACGTGTTTTTACTCGACTAGCCTTCGGGATTCATCCTCTCGCACGTGTTTTTACTCGACTATCCTGCGGGATTCATCCTCTCGCACCTGTTTTTGCTCGACTAGCCTGCGGGATGCATCCTCTCGCACGTGTTTTTGCTCGACTAGCCTGCGGGACGCATCCTCTCGCACGTGTTTTTACTCGACTAGCCTGCGGGATGCATCCTCTCGCACGTGTTTTTACTCGACTAGCCTTCGGGATTCATCCTCTCGCACGTGTTTTTACTCGACTAGCCTGCGGGATGCATCCTCTCGCACGTGTTTTTGCTCGACTAGCCTGCGGGATGCATCCTCTCGCACGTGTTTTTGCTCGACTAGCCATGCGCATCCCAAAAAACCTGCGCATGCGCATCCCACAAAACCTCGCACGTGTTTTTACTCGACTAGCCTGCGGGATGCATCCTCTCGCACGTGTTTTTACTCGACTACCCTGCGGGATGCATCCTCTCGCACGTGTTTTTGCTCGACTAGCCATGCGCATCCCAAAAAACCTGCGCATGCGCATCCCACAAAACCTGCGCATGCGCATCCCACAAAACCTGCGCATGCGCATCCCACAAAACCTCGCACGTGTTTTTACTCGACTAGCCTGCGGGATGCATCCTCTCGCACGTGTTTTTACTCGACTAGCCTGCGGGATGCATCCTCTCGCACGTGTTTTTACTCGACTACCCTGCGGGATGCATCCTCTCGCACGTGTTTTTGCTCGACTAGCCATGCGCATCCCAAAAAACCTGCGCATGCGCATCCCACAAAACCTCGCACGTGTTTTTACTCGACTAGCCTGCGGGATGCATCCTCTCGCACGTGTTTTTACTCGACTAGCCTGCGGGATGCATCCTCTCGCACGTGTTTTTTGCTCGACTAGCCTGCGGGATGCATCCTCTCGCACGTGTTTTTACTCGACTAGCCTGCGGGATGCATCCTCCCGCACGTGTTTTTACTCGACTAGCCTGCGGGATACATCCTCTCGCACGTGTTTTTGCTCGACTAGCCTGCGGGATGCATCCTCTCGCACGTGTTTTTGCTCGACTAGCCTGCGGGATGCATCCTCTCGCACGTGTTTTTGCTCGACTAGCCTGCGGGACGCATCCTCTCGCACGTGTTTTTACTCGACTAGCCTGCGGGATGCATCCTCTGGCACGTGTTTTTACTCGACTAGCCTTCGGGATTCATCCTCTCGCACGTGTTTTTACTCGACTAGCCTGCGGGATGCATCCTCTCGCACGTGTTTTTGCTCGACTAGCCTGCGGGATGCATCCTCTCGCACGTGTTTTTGCTCGACTAGCCTGCGGGATGCATCCTCTCGCACGTGTTTTTACTCGACTAGCCTGCGGGATGCATCCTCTCGCACGTGTTTTTACTCGACTAGCCTGCGGGATGTATCCTCTCGCACGTGTTTTTACTCGACTAGCCTGCGGGATGCATCCTCTCGCACGTGTTTTTACTCGACTAGCCTGCGGGATGTATCCTCTCGCACGTGGTTTTACTCGACTAGCCTGCGGGATGCATCCTCTCGCACGTGATTTTGCTCGACTAGCCATGCGCATCCCAAAAAACCTGCGCATGCACATCCCAAAAAACCTGCGCATGCGCATCCCACAAAACCTGCGCATGCGCATCCCACAAAACCTCGCACGTGTTTTTACTCGACTAGCCTGCGGGATGCATCCTCTCGCACGTGTTTTTACTCGACTAGCATGCGGGATGCATCCTCTCGCACGTGTTTTTACTCGACTAGCCTGCGTGATGCATCCTCTCGCACGTGTTTTTGCTCGACTAGCCTGCGGGATGCATCCTCTCGCACGTGTTTTTGCTCGACTAGGCATGCGCATCCCAAAAAACCTGCGCATGCGCATCCCACAAAACCTCGCACGTGTTTTTACTCGACTAGCCTGCGGGATGCATCCTCTCGCACGTGTTTTTGCTCGACTAGCCATGCGCATCCCAAAAATCCTGCGCATGCGCATCCCACAAAACCTGCGCATGCGCATCCCACAAAACCTCGCACGTGTTTTTACTCGACTAGCCTGCGGGATGCATCCTCTCGCACGTGTTTTTGCTCGACTAGCCTGCGGGATGCATCCTCTCGCACGTGTTTTTGCTCGACTAGGCATGCGCATCCCAAAAAACCTGCGCATGCGCATCCCAAAAAACCTGCGCATGCGCATCCCACAAAACCTGCGCATGCGCATCCCACAAAACCTCGCACGTGTTTTTACTCGACTAGCCTGCGGGATGCATCCTCTCGCACGTGTTTTTGCTCGACTAGCCTGCGGGTTGCATCCTCTCGCACGTGTTTTTACTCGACTAGCCTGCGGGATGCATCCTCTCGCACGTGTTTTTACTCGACTAGCCTTCGGGATTCATCCTCTCGCACGTGTTTTTACTCGACTATCCTGCGGGATTCATCCTCTCGCACCTGTTTTTGCTCGACTAGCCTGCGGGATGCATCCTCTCGCACGTGTTTTTGCTCGACTAGCCTGCGGGACGCATCCTCTCGCACGTGTTTTTACTCGACTAGCCTGCGGGATGCATCCTCTCGCACGTGTTTTTACTCGACTAGCCTTCGGGATTCATCCTCTCGCACGTGTTTTTACTCGACTAGCCTGCGGGATGCATCCTCTCGCACGTGTTTTTGCTCGACTAGCCTGCGGGATGCATCCTCTCGCACGTGTTTTTGCTCGACTAGCCATGCGCATCCCAAAAAACCTGCGCATGCGCATCCCACAAAACCTCGCACGTGTTTTTACTCGACTAGCCTGCGGGATGCATCCTCTCGCACGTGTTTTTACTCGACTACCCTGCGGGATGCATCCTCTCGCACGTGTTTTTGCTCGACTAGCCATGCGCATCCCAAAAAACCTGCGCATGCGCATCCCACAAAACCTGCGCATGCGCATCCCACAAAACCTGCGCATGCGCATCCCACAAAACCTCGCACGTGTTTTTACTCGACTAGCCTGCGGGATGCATCCTCTCGCACGTGTTTTTACTCGACTAGCCTGCGGGATGCATCCTCTCGCACGTGTTTTTACTCGACTACCCTGCGGGATGCATCCTCTCGCACGTGTTTTTGCTCGACTAGCCATGCGCATCCCAAAAAACCTGCGCATGCGCATCCCACAAAACCTCGCACGTGTTTTTACTCGACTAGCCTGCGGGATGCATCCTCTCGCACGTGTTTTTACTCGACTAGCCTGCGGGATGCATCCTCTCGCACGTGTTTTTTGCTCGACTAGCCTGCGGGATGCATCCTCTCGCACGTGTTTTTACTCGACTAGCCTGCGGGATGCATCCTCCCGCACGTGTTTTTACTCGACTAGCCTGCGGGATACATCCTCTCGCACGTGTTTTTGCTCGACTAGCCTGCGGGATGCATCCTCTCGCACGTGTTTTTGCTCGACTAGCCTGCGGGATGCATCCTCTCGCACGTGTTTTTGCTCGACTAGCCTGCGGGACGCATCCTCTCGCACGTGTTTTTACTCGACTAGCCTGCGGGATGCATCCTCTGGCACGTGTTTTTACTCGACTAGCCTTCGGGATTCATCCTCTCGCACGTGTTTTTACTCGACTAGCCTGCGGGATGCATCCTCTCGCACGTGTTTTTGCTCGACTAGCCTGCGGGATGCATCCTCTCGCACGTGTTTTTGCTCGACTAGCCTGCGGGATGCATCCTCTCGCACGTGTTTTTACTCGACTAGCCTGCGGGATGCATCCTCTCGCACGTGTTTTTACTCGACTAGCCTGCCGGATGTATCCTCTCGCACGTGTTTTTACTCGACTAGCCTGCGGGATGCATCCTCTCGCACGTGTTTTTACTCGACTAGCCTGCGGGATGTATCCTCTCGCACGTGGTTTTACTCGACTAGCCTGCGGGATGCATCCTCTCGCACGTGATTTTGCTCGACTAGCCATGCGCATCCCAAAAAACCTGCGCATGCACATCCCAAAAAACCTGCGCATGCGCATCCCACAAAACCTGCGCATGCGCATCCCACAAAACCTCGCACGTGTTTTTACTCGACTAGCCTGCGGGATGCATCCTCTCGCACGTGTTTTTACTCGACTAGCATGCGGGATGCATCCTCTCGCACGTGTTTTTACTCGACTAGCCTGCGTGATGCATCCTCTCGCACGTGTTTTTGCTCGACTAGCCTGCGGGATGCATCCTCTCGCACGTGTTTTTGCTCGACTAGGCATGCGCATCCCAAAAAACCTGCGCATGCGCATCCCACAAAACCTCGCACGTGTTTTTACTCGACTAGCCTGCGGGATGCATCCTCTCGCACGTGTTTTTGCTCGACTAGCCATGCGCATCCCAAAAATCCTGCGCATGCGCATCCCACAAAACCTGCGCATGCGCATCCCACAAAACCTCGCACGTGTTTTTACTCGACTAGCCTGCGGGATGCATCCTCTCGCACGTGTTTTTACTCGACTAGCCTGCGGGATGCATCCTCTCGCACGTGTTTTTACTCGACTACCCTGCGGGATGCATCCTCTCGCACGTGTTTTTGCTCGACTAGATGGCTAGATGCGCATGGGCGCATCCCAAAAAACCTGCGCATGCGCATCCCACAAAACCTGCGCATGCGCATCCCACAAAACCTCGCACGTGTTTTTACTCAACTAGCCTGCGGGATGCATCCTCTCGCACGTGTTTTTACTCGACTAGCCTGCGGGATGCTTCCTCTCGCACGTGTTTTTCCTCGACTAGCCATGCGCATCCCAAAAAACCTGCGCATGCGCATCCCAAAAAACCTGCGCATGCGCATCCCACAAAACCTGCGCATGCGCATCCCACAAAACCTCGCACGTGTTTTTACTCGACTAGCCTGCGGGATGTATCCTCTCGCACGTGGTTTTACTCGACTAGCCTGCGGGATGCATCCTCTCGCACGTGATTTTGCTCGACTAGCCATGCGCATCCCAAAAAACCTGCGCATGCGCATCCCACAAAACCTGCGCATGCGCATCCCACAAAACCTCGCACGTGTTTTTACTCGACTAGCCTGCGGGATGCATCCTCTCGCACGTGTTTTTACTCGACTACCCTGCGGGATGGATCCTCTCGCACGTGTTTTTGCTCGACTAGCCATGCGCATCCCAAAAATCCTGCGCATGCGCATCCCACAAAACCTGCGCATGCGCATCCCACAAAACCTCGCACGTGTTTTTACTCGACTAGCCTGCGGGATGCATCCTCTCGCACGTGTTTTTGCTCGACTAGCCTGCGGGATGCATCCTCTCGCACGTGTTTTTGCTCGACTAGGCATGCGCATCCCAAAAAACCTGCGCATGCGCATCCCAAAAAACCTGCGCATGCGCATCCCACAAAACCTGCGCATGCGCATCCCACAAAACCTCGCACGTGTTTTTACTCGACTAGCCTGCGGGATGCATCCTCTCGCACGTGTTTTTGCTCGACTAGCCATGCGCATCCCAAAAATCCTGCGCATGCGCATCCCACAAAACCTGCGCATGCGCATCCCACAAAACCTCGCACGTGTTTTTACTCGACTAGCCTGCGGGATGCATCCTCTCGCACGTGTTTTTACTCGACTAGCCTGCGGGATGCATCCTCTCGCACGTGTTTTTACTCGACTACCCTGCGGGATGGATCCTCTCGCACGTGTTTTTACTCGACTAGCCTGCGGGATGCATCCTCTCGCACGTGTTTTTACTCGACTACCCTGCGGGATGCATCCTCTCGCACGTGTTTTTGCTGGACCAGCCATGCGCATCCCAAAAAACCTGCGCATGCGCATCCCACAAAACCTGCGCATGCGCATCCCACAAAACCTCGCACGTGTTTTTACTCGACTAGCCTGCGGGATGCATCCTCTCGCACGTGTTTTTACTCGACTAGCCTGCGGGATGCATCCTCTCGCACGTGTTTTTGCTCGACTAGCCTGCGGGATGCATCCTCTCGCACGTGTTTTTACTCGACTAGCCTGCGGGATGCATCCTCTCGCACGTGTTTTTACTCGACTAGCCTTCGGGATTCATCCTCTCGCACGTGTTTTTACTCGACTAGCCTGCGGGATGCATCCTCTCGCACGTGTTTTTGCTCGACTAGCCTGCGGGATGCATCCTCTCGCACGTGTTTTTCCTCGACTAGCCTGCGGGACGCATCCTCTCGCACGTGTTTTTACTCGACTAGCCTGCGGGATGCATCCTCTCGCACGTGTTTTTGCTCGACTAGCCTGCGGGATGCATCCTCTCGCACGTGTTTTTGCTCGACTAGGCATGCGCATCCCAAAAAACCTGCGCATGCGCATCCCAAAAAACCTGCGCATGCGCATCCCACAAAACCTGCGCATGCGCATCCCACAAAACCTCGCACGTGTTTTTACTCGACTAGCCTGCGGGATGCATCCTCTCGCACGTGTTTTTGCTCGACTAGCCTGCGGGTTGCATCCTCTCGCACGTGTTTTTGCTCGACTAGCCATGCGCATCCCAAAAAACCTGCGCATGCGCATCCCACAGAACCTGCGCATGCGCATCCCACAAAACCTCGCACGTGTTTTTACTCGACTAGCCTGCGGGATGCATCCTCTCGCACGTGTTTTTGCTCGACTAGCCTGCGGGATGCATCCTCTCGCACGTGTTTTTACTCGACTAGCCTGCGGGATGCATCCTCTCGCACGTGTTTTTGCTCGACTAGCCTGCGGGATGCATCCTCTCGCACGTGTTTTTACTCGACTAGCCTGCGGGATGCATCCTCCCGCACGTGTTTTTACTCGACTAGCCTGCGGGATACATCCTCTCGCACGTGTTTTTGCTCGACTAGCCTGCGGGATGCATCCTCTCGCACGTGTTTTTGCTCGACTAGGCATGCGCATCCCAAAAAACCTGCGCATGCGCATCCCAAAAAACCTGCGCATGCGCATCCCACAAAACCTGCGCATGCGCATCCCACAAAACCTCGCACGTGTTTTTACTCGACTAGCCTGCGGGATGCATCCTCTCGCACGTGTTTTTGCTCGACTAGCCTGCGGGTTGCATCCTCTAGCACGTGTTTTTGCTCGACTAGCCATGCGCATCCCAAAAAACCTGCGCATGCGCATCCCACAAAACCTGCGCATGCGCATCCCACAAAACCTGCGCATGCGCATCCCACAAAACCTCGCACGTGTTTTTACTCGACTAGCCTGCGGGATGCATCCTCTCGCACGTGTTTTTACTCGACTACCCTGCGGGATGCATCCTCTCGCACGTGTTTTTGCTCGACTAGCCATGCGCATCCCAAAAAACCTGCGCATGCGCATCCCACAAAACCTGCGCATGCGCATCCCACAAAACCTCGCACGTGTTTTTACTCGACTAGCCTGCGGGATGCATCCTCTCGCACGTGTTTTTACTCGACTAGCCTGCGGGATGCATCCTCTCGCACGTGTTTTTGCTCGACTAGCCTGCGGGATGCATCCTCTCGCACGTGTTTTTACTCGACTAGCCTGCGGGATGCATCCTCTCGCACGTGTTTTTACTCGACTAGCCTTCGGGATTCATCCTCTCGCACGTGTTTTTACTCGACTAGCCTGCGGGATGCATCCTCTCGCACGTGTTTTTGCTCGACTAGCCTGCGGGATGCATCCTCTCGCACGTGTTTTCGCTCGACTAGCCTGCGGAACGCATCCTCTCGCACGTGTTTTTACTCGACTAGCCTGCGGGATGCATCCTCTCGCACGTGTTTTTGCTCGACTAGCCTGCGGGATGCATCCTCTCGCACGTGTTTTTGCTCGACTAGGCATGCGCATCCCAAAAAACCTGCGCATGCGCATCCCAAAAAACCTGCGCATGCGCATCCCACAAAACCTGCGCATGCGCATCCCACAAAACCTCGCACGTGTTTTTACTCGACTAGCCTGCGGGATGCATCCTCTCGCACGTGTTTTTGCTCGACTAGCCTGCGGGTTGCATCCTCTCGCACGTGTTTTTGCTCGACTAGCCATGCGCATCCCAAAAAACCTGCGCATGCGCATCCCACAAAACCTGCGCATGCGCATCCCACAAAACCTCGCACGTGTTTTTACTCGACTAGCCTGCGGGATGCATCCTCTCGCACGTGTTTTTGCTCGACTAGCCTGCGGGATGCATCCTCTCGCACGTGTTTTTACTCGACTAGCCTGCGGGATGCATCCTCCCGCACGTGTTTTTACTCGACTAGCCTGCGGGATACATCCTCTCGCACGTGTTTTTGCTCGACTAGCCTGCGGGATGCATCCTCTCGCACGTGTTTTTACTCGACTAGCCTGCGCGATGCATCCTCTCGCACGTGATTTTGCTCGACTAGGCATGCGCATCCCAAAAAACCTGCGCATGCGCATCCCAAAAAACCTGCGCATGCGCATCCCACAAAACCTGCGCATGCGCATCCCACAAAACCTCGCACGTGTTTTTACTCAACTAGCCTGCGGGATGCATCCTCTCGCACGTGTTTTTACTCGACTAGCCTGCGGGATGCATCCTCTCGCACGTGTTTTTGCTCGACTAGCCTGCGGGTTGCATCCTCTAGCACGTGTTTTTGCTCGACTAGCCATGCGCATCCCAAAAAACCTGCGCATGCGCATCCCACAAAACCTGCGCATGCGCATCCCACAAAACCTCGCACGTGTTTTTACTCGACTAGCCTGCGGGATGCATCCTCTCGCACGTGTTTTTACTCGACTACCCTGCGGGATGCATCCTCTCGCACGTGTTTTTGCTCGACTAGCCATGCGCATCCCAAAAAACCTGCGCATGCGCATCCCACAAAACCTGCGCATGCGCATCCCACAAAACCTCGCACGTGTTTTTACTCGACTAGCCTGCGGGATGCATCCTCTCGCACGTGTTTTTACTCGACTAGCCTGCGGGATGCATCCTCTCGCACGTGTTTTTGCTCGACTAGCCTGCGGGATGCATCCTCTCGCACGTGTTTTTACTCGACTAGCCTGCGGGATGCATCCTCTCGCACGTGTTTTTACTCGACTAGCCTTCGGGATTCATCCTCTCGCACGTGTTTTTACTCGACTAGCCTGCGGGATGCATCCTCTCGCACGTGTTTTTGCTCGACTAGCCTGCGGGATGCATCCTCTCGCACGTGTTTTCGCTCGACTAGCCTGCGGAACGCATCCTCTCGCACGTGTTTTTACTCGACTAGCCTGCGGGATGCATCCTCTCGCACGTGTTTTTGCTCGACTAGCCTGCGGGATGCATCCTCTCGCACGTGTTTTTGCTCGACTAGGCATGCGCATCCCAAAAAACCTGCGCATGCGCATCCCAAAAAACCTGCGCATGCGCATCCCACAAAACCTGCGCATGCGCATCCCACAAAACCTCGCACGTGTTTTTACTCGACTAGCCTGCGGGATGCATCCTCTCGCACGTGTTTTTGCTCGACTAGCCTGCGGGTTGCATCCTCTCGCACGTGTTTTTGCTCGACTAGCCATGCGCATCCCAAAAAACCTGCGCATGCGCATCCCACAAAACCTGCGCATGCGCATCCCACAAAACCTCGCACGTGTTTTTACTCGACTAGCCTGCGGGATGCATCCTCTCGCACGTGTTTTTGCTCGACTAGCCTGCGGGATGCATCCTCTCGCACGTGTTTTTACTCGACTAGCCTGCGGGATGCATCCTCCCGCACGTGTTTTTACTCGACTAGCCTGCGGGATACATCCTCTCGCACGTGTTTTTGCTCGACTAGCCTGCGGGATGCATCCTCTCGCACGTGTTTTTACTCGACTAGCCTGCGCGATGCATCCTCTCGCACGTGATTTTGCTCGACTAGGCATGCGCATCCCAAAAAACCTGCGCATGCGCATCCCAAAAAACCTGCGCATGCGCATCCCACAAAACCTGCGCATGCGCATCCCACAAAACCTCGCACGTGTTTTTACTCAACTAGCCTGCGGGATGCATCCTCTCGCACGTGTTTTTACTCGACTAGCCTGCGGGATGCATCCTCTCGCACGTGTTTTTGCTCGACTAGGCATGCGCATCCCAAAAAACCTGCGCATGCGCATCCCAAAAAACCTGCGCATGCGCATCCCACAAAACCTGCGCATGCGCATCCCATAAAACCTCGCACGTGTTTTTACTCGACTAGCCTGCGGGATGCATCCTCTCGCACGTGTTTTTGCTCGACTAGCCTGCGGGTTGCATCCTCTAGCACGTGTTTTTGCTCGACTAGCCATGCGCATCCCAAAAAACCTGCGCATGCGCATCCCACAAAACCTGCGCATGCGCATCCCACAAAACCTCGCACGTGTTTTTACTCGACTAGCCTGCGGGATGCATCCTCTCGCACGTGTTTTTACTCGACTACCCTGCGGGATGCATCCTCTCGCACGTGTTTTTGCTCGACTAGCCATGCGCATCCCAAAAAACCTGCGCATGCGCATCCCACAAAACCTGCGCATGCGCATCCCACAAAACCTCGCACGTGTTTTTACTCGACTAGCCTGCGGGATGCATCCTCTCGCACGTGTTTTTACTCGACTAGCCTGCGGGATGCATCCTCTCGCACGTGTTTTTGCTCGACTAGCCTGCGGGATGCATCCTCTCGCACGTGTTTTTACTCGACTAGCCTGCGGGATGCATCCTCTCGCACGTGTTTTTACTCGACTAGCCTTCGGGATTCATCCTCTCGCACGTGTTTTTACTCGACTAGCCTGCGGGATGCATCCTCTCGCACGTGTTTTTGCTCGACTAGCCTGCGGGATGCATCCTCTCGCACGTGTTTTCGCTCGACTAGCCTGCGGGACGCATCCTCTCGCACGTGTTTTTACTCGACTAGCCTGCGGGATGCATCCTCTCGCACGTGTTTTTGCTCGACTAGCCTGCGGGATGCATCCTCTCGCACGTGTTTTTGCTCGACTAGCCTGCGGGTTGCATCCTCTCGCACGTGTTTTTGCTCGACTAGCCATGCGCATCCCAAAAAACCTGCGCATGCGCATCCCACAGAACCTGCGCATGCGCATCCCACAAAACCTCGCACGTGTTTTTACTCGACTAGCCTGCGGGATGCATCCTCTCGCACGTGTTTTTGCTCGACTAGCCTGCGGGATGCATCCTCTCGCACGTGTTTTTACTCGACTAGCCTGCGGGATGCATCCTCTCGCACGTGTTTTTTCTCGACTAGCATGCGGGATGCATCCTCTCGCACGTGTTTTTACTCGACTAGCCTGAGGGATGCATCCTCCCGCACGTGTTTTTACTCGACTAGCCTGCGGGATACATCCTCTCGCACGTGTTTTTGCTCGACTAGCCTGCGGGATGCATCCTCTCGCACGTGTTTTTGCTCGACTAGGCATGCGCATCCCAAAAAACCTGCGCATGCGCATCCCAAAAAACCTGCGCATGCGCATCCCACAAAACCTGCGCATGCGCATCCCACAAAACCTCGCACGTGTTTTTACTCGACTAGCCTGCGGGATGCATCCTCTCGCACGTGTTTTTGCTCGACTAGCCTGCGGGTTGCATCCTCTAGCACGTGTTTTTGCTCGACTAGCCATGCGCATCCCAAAAAACCTGCGCATGCGCATCCCACAAAACCTGCGCATGCGCATCCCACAAAACCTCGCACGTGTTTTTACTCGACTAGCCTGCGGGATGCATCCTCTCGCACGTGTTTTTACTCGACTACCCTGCGGGATGCATCCTCTCGCACGTGTTTTTGCTCGACTAGCCATGCGCATCCCAAAAAACCTGCGCATGCGCATCCCACAAAACCTGCGCATGCGCATCCCACAAAACCTCGCACGTGTTTTTACTCGACTAGCCTGCGGGATGCATCCTCTCGCACGTGTTTTTACTCGACTAGCCTGCGGGATGCATCCTCTCGCACGTGTTTTTGCTCGACTAGCCTGCGGGATGCATCCTCTCGCACGTGTTTTTACTCGACTAGCCTGCGGGATGCATCCTCTCGCACGTGTTTTTACTCGACTAGCCTTCGGGATTCATCCTCTCGCACGTGTTTTTACTCGACTAGCCTGCGGGATGCATCCTCTCGCACGTGTTTTTGCTCGACTAGCCTGCGGGATGCATCCTCTCGCACGTGTTTTCGCTCGACTAGCCTGCGGAACGCATCCTCTCGCACGTGTTTTTACTCGACTAGCCTGCGGGATGCATCCTCTCGCACGTGTTTTTGCTCGACTAGCCTGCGGGATGCATCCTCTCGCACGTGTTTTTGCTCGACTAGGCATGCGCATCCCAAAAAACCTGCGCATGCGCATCCCAAAAAACCTGCGCATGCGCATCCCACAAAACCTGCGCATGCGCATCCCACAAAACCTCGCACGTGTTTTTACTCGACTAGCCTGCGGGATGCATCCTCTCGCACGTGTTTTTGCTCGACTAGCCTGCGGGTTGCATCCTCTCGCACGTGTTTTTGCTCGACTAGCCATGCGCATCCCAAAAAACCTGCGCATGCGCATCCCACAAAACCTGCGCATGCGCATCCCACAAAACCTCGCACGTGTTTTTACTCGACTAGCCTGCGGGATGCATCCTCTCGCACGTGTTTTTGCTCGACTAGCCTGCGGGATGCATCCTCTCGCACGTGTTTTTACTCGACTAGCCTGCGGGATGCATCCTCCCGCACGTGTTTTTACTCGACTAGCCTGCGGGATACATCCTCTCGCACGTGTTTTTGCTCGACTAGCCTGCGGGATGCATCCTCTCGCACGTGTTTTTACTCGACTAGCCTGCGCGATGCATCCTCTCGCACGTGATTTTGCTCGACTAGGCATGCGCATCCCAAAAAACCTGCGCATGCGCATCCCAAAAAACCTGCGCATGCGCATCCCACAAAACCTGCGCATGCGCATCCCACAAAACCTCGCACGTGTTTTTACTCAACTAGCCTGCGGGATGCATCCTCTCGCACGTGTTTTTACTCGACTAGCCTGCGGGATGCATCCTCTCGCACGTGTTTTTGCTCGACTAGGCATGCGCATCCCAAAAAACCTGCGCATGCGCATCCCAAAAAACCTGCGCATGCGCATCCCACAAAACCTGCGCATGCGCATCCCACAAAACCTCGCACGTGTTTTTACTCGACTAGCCTGCGGGATGCATCCTCTCGCACGTGTTTTTGCTCGACTAGCCTGCGGGTTGCATCCTCTCGCACGTGTTTTTGCTCGACTAGCCATGCGCATCCCAAAAAACCTGCGCATGCGCATCCCACAGAACCTGCGCATGCGCATCCCACAAAACCTCGCACGTGTTTTTACTCGACTAGCCTGCGGGATGCATCCTCTCGCACGTGTTTTTGCTCGACTAGCCTGCGGGATGCATCCTCTCGCACGTGTTTTTGCTCGACTAGCCTGCGGGATGCATCCTCTCGCACGTGTTTTTACTCGACTAGCCTGCGGGATGCATCCTCTCGCACGTGTTTTTACTCGACTAGCCTTCGGGATTCATCCTCTCGCACGTGTTTTTACTCGACTAGCCTGCGGGATGCATCCTCTCGCACGTGTTTTTGCTCGACTAACCTGCGGGATGCATCCTCTCGCACGTGTTTTTGCTCGACTAGCCTGCGGGACGCATCCTCTCGCACGTGTTTTTACTCGACTAGCCTGCGGGATGCATCCTCTCGCACGTGTTTTTGCTCGACTAGCCTGCGGGATGCATCCTCTCGCACGTGTTTTTGCTCGACTAGGCATGCGCATCCCAAAAAACCTGCGCATGCGCATACCAAAAAACCTGCGCATGCGCATCCCAGAAAACCTGCGCATGCGCATCCCACAAAACCTCGCACGTGTTTTTACTCGACTAGCCTGCGGGATGCATCCTCTCGCACGTGTTTTTGCTCGACTAGCCTGCGGGTTGCATCCTCTCGCACGTGTTTTTGCTCGACTAGCCATGCGCATCCCAAAAAACCTGCGCATGCGCATCCCACAGAACCTGCGCATGCGCATCCCACAAAACCTCGCACGTGTTTTTACTCGACTAGCCTGCGGGATGCATCCTCTCGCACGTGTTTTTGCTCGACTAGCCTGCGGGATGCATCCTCTCGCACGTGTTTTTGCTCGACTAGCCTGCGGGTTGCATCCTCTCGCACGTGTTTTTGCTCGACTAGCCATGCGCATCCCAAAAAACCTGCGCATGCGCATCCCACAGAACCTGCGCATGCGCATCCCACAAAACCTCGCACGTGTTTTTACTCGACTAGCCTGCGGGATGCATCCTCTCGCACGTGTTTTTGCTCGACTAGCCTGCGGGATGCATCCTCTCGCACGTGTTTTTACTCGACTAGCCTGCGGGATGCATCCTCTCGCACGTGTTTTTTCTCGACTAGCATGCGGGATGCATCCTCTCGCACGTGTTTTTACTCGACTAGCCTGAGGGATGCATCCTCCCGCACGTGTTTTTACTCGACTAGCCTGCGGGATACATCCTCTCGCACGTGTTTTTGCTCGACTAGCCTGCGGGATGCATCCTCTCGCACGTGTTTTTGCTCGACTAGGCATGCGCATCCCAAAAAACCTGCGCATGCGCATCCCAAAAAACCTGCGCATGCGCATCCCACAAAACCTGCGCATGCGCATCCCACAAAACCTCGCACGTGTTTTTACTCGACTAGCCTGCGGGATGCATCCTCTCGCACGTGTTTTTGCTCGACTAGCCTGCGGGTTGCATCCTCTAGCACGTGTTTTTGCTCGACTAGCCATGCGCATCCCAAAAAACCTGCGCATGCGCATCCCACAAAACCTGCGCATGCGCATCCCACAAAACCTCGCACGTGTTTTTACTCGACTAGCCTGCGGGATGCATCCTCTCGCACGTGTTTTTACTCGACTACCCTGCGGGATGCATCCTCTCGCACGTGTTTTTGCTCGACTAGCCATGCGCATCCCAAAAAACCTGCGCATGCGCATCCCACAAAACCTGCGCATGCGCATCCCACAAAACCTCGCACGTGTTTTTACTCGACTAGCCTGCGGGATGCATCCTCTCGCACGTGTTTTTACTCGACTAGCCTGCGGGATGCATCCTCTCGCACGTGTTTTTGCTCGACTAGCCTGCGGGATGCATCCTCTCGCACGTGTTTTTACTCGACTAGCCTGCGGGATGCATCCTCTCGCACGTGTTTTTACTCGACTAGCCTTCGGGATTCATCCTCTCGCACGTGTTTTTACTCGACTAGCCTGCGGGATGCATCCTCTCGCACGTGTTTTTGCTCGACTAGCCTGCGGGATGCATCCTCTCGCACGTGTTTTCGCTCGACTAGCCTGCGGAACGCATCCTCTCGCACGTGTTTTTACTCGACTAGCCTGCGGGATGCATCCTCTCGCACGTGTTTTTGCTCGACTAGCCTGCGGGATGCATCCTCTCGCACGTGTTTTTGCTCGACTAGGCATGCGCATCCCAAAAAACCTGCGCATGCGCATCCCAAAAAACCTGCGCATGCGCATCCCACAAAACCTGCGCATGCGCATCCCACAAAACCTCGCACGTGTTTTTACTCGACTAGCCTGCGGGATGCATCCTCTCGCACGTGTTTTTGCTCGACTAGCCTGCGGGTTGCATCCTCTCGCACGTGTTTTTGCTCGACTAGCCATGCGCATCCCAAAAAACCTGCGCATGCGCATCCCACAAAACCTGCGCATGCGCATCCCACAAAACCTCGCACGTGTTTTTACTCGACTAGCCTGCGGGATGCATCCTCTCGCACGTGTTTTTGCTCGACTAGCCTGCGGGATGCATCCTCTCGCACGTGTTTTTACTCGACTAGCCTGCGGGATGCATCCTCCCGCACGTGTTTTTTACTCGACTAGCCTGCGGGATACATCCTCTCGCACGTGTTTTTGCTCGACTAGCCTGCGGGATGCATCCTCTCGCACGTGTTTTTACTCGACTAGCCTGCGCGATGCATCCTCTCGCACGTGATTTTGCTCGACTAGGCATGCGCATCCCAAAAAACCTGCGCATGCGCATCCCAAAAAACCTGCGCATGCGCATCCCACAAAACCTGCGCATGCGCATCCCACAAAACCTCGCACGTGTTTTTACTCAACTAGCCTGCGGGATGCATCCTCTCGCACGTGTTTTTACTCGACTAGCCTGCGGGATGCATCCTCTCGCACGTGTTTTTGCTCGACTAGGCATGCGCATCCCAAAAAACCTGCGCATGCGCATCCCAAAAAACCTGCGCATGCGCATCCCACAAAACCTGCGCATGCGCATCCCACAAAACCTCGCACGTGTTTTTACTCGACTAGCCTGCGGGATGCATCCTCTCGCACGTGTTTTTGCTCGACTAGCCTGCGGGTTGCATCCTCTCGCACGTGTTTTTGCTCGACTAGCCATGCGCATCCCAAAAAACCTGCGCATGCGCATCCCACAGAACCTGCGCATGCGCATCCCACAAAACCTCGCACGTGTTTTTACTCGACTAGCCTGCGGGATGCATCCTCTCGCACGTGTTTTTGCTCGACTAGCCTGCGGGATGCATCCTCTCGCACGTGTTTTTGCTCGACTAGCCTGCGGGATGCATCCTCTCGCACGTGTTTTTACTCGACTAGCCTGCGGGATGCATCCTCTCGCACGTGTTTTTACTCGACTAGCCTTCGGGATTCATCCTCTCGCACGTGTTTTTACTCGACTAGCCTGCGGGATGCATCCTCTCGCACGTGTTTTTGCTCGACTAACCTGCGGGATGCATCCTCTCGCACGTGTTTTTGCTCGACTAGCCTGCGGGACGCATCCTCTCGCACGTGTTTTTACTCGACTAGCCTGCGGGATGCATCCTCTCGCACGTGTTTTTGCTCGACTAGCCTGCGGGATGCATCCTCTCGCACGTGTTTTTGCTCGACTAGGCATGCGCATCCCAAAAAACCTGCGCATGCGCATACCAAAAAACCTGCGCATGCGCATCCCAGAAAACCTGCGCATGCGCATCCCACAAAACCTCGCACGTGTTTTTACTCGACTAGCCTGCGGGATGCATCCTCTCGCACGTGTTTTTGCTCGACTAGCCTGCGGGTTGCATCCTCTCGCACGTGTTTTTGCTCGACTAGCCATGCGCATCCCAAAAAACCTGCGCATGCGCATCCCACAGAACCTGCGCATGCGCATCCCACAAAACCTCGCACGTGTTTTTACTCGACTAGCCTGCGGGATGCATCCTCTCGCACGTGTTTTTGCTCGACTAGCCTGCGGGATGCATCCTCTCGCACGTGTTTTTACTCGACTAGCCTGCGGGATGCATCCTCTCGCACGTGTTTTTGCTCGACTAGCCTGCGGGATGCATCCTCTCGCACGTGTTTTTACTCGACTAGCCTGCGGGATGCATCCTCTCGCACGTGTTTTTACTCGACTAGCCTGCGGGATGCATCCTCTCGCACGTGTTTTTACTCGACTAGCCTGCGGGATGCATCCTCTCGCACGTGTTTTTGCTCGACTAGCCTGCGGGATGCATCCTCTCGCACGTGTTTTTACTCGACTAGCCTGCGGGATGCATCCTCTCGCACGTGTTTTTACTCGACTAGCCTTCGGGATTCATCCTCTCGCACGTGTTTTTACTCGACTAGCCTGCGGGATGCATCCTCGCGCACGTGTTTTTGCTCGACTAGCCTGCGGGATGCATCCTCTCGCACGTGTTTTTGCTCGACTAGCCTGCGGGACGCATCCTCTCGCACGTGTTTTTACTCGACTAGCCTGCGGGATGCATCCTCTCGCACGTGTTTTTGCTCGACTAGCCTGCGGGATGCATCCTCTCGCACGTGTTTTTGCTCGACTAGGCATGCGCATCCCAAAAAACCTGCGCATGCGCATCCCAAAAAACCTGCGCATGCGCATCCCACAAAACCTGCGCATGCGCATCCCACAAAACCTCGCACGTGTTTTTACTCGACTAGCCTGCGGGATGCATCCTCTCGCACGTGTTTTTGCTCGACTAGCCTGCGGGTTGCATCCTCTCGCACGTGTTTTTGCTCGACTAGCCATGCGCATCCCAAAAAACCTGCGCATGCGCATCCCACAGAACCTGCGCATGCGCATCCCACAAAACCTCGCACGTGTTTTTACTCGACTAGCCTGCGGGATGCATCCTCTCGCACGTGTTTTTACTCGACTAGCCTGCGGGATGCATCCTCTCGCACGTGTTTTTACTCGACTAGCCTTCGGGATTCATCCTCTCGCACGTGTTTTTACTCGACTAGCCTGCGGGATGCATCCTCTCGCACGTGTTTTTGCTCGACTAGCCTGCGGGATGCATCCTCTCGCACGTGTTTTTGCTCGACTAGCCTGCGGGACGCATCCTCTCGCACGTGTTTTTACTCGACTAGCCTGCGGGATGCATCCTCTCGCACGTGTTTTTGCTCGACTAGCCTGCGGGATGCATCCTCTCGCACGTGTTTTTGCTCGACTAGGCATGCGCATCCCAAAAAACCTGCGCATGCGCATACCAAAAAACCTGCGCATGCGCATCCCAGAAAACCTGCGCATGCGCATCCCACAAAACCTCGCACGTGTTTTTACTCGACTAGCCTGCGGGATGCATCCTCTCGCACGTGTTTTTGCTCGACTAGCCTGCGGGTTGCATCCTCTCGCACGTGTTTTTGCTCGACTAGCCATGCGCATCCCAAAAAACCTGCGCATGCGCATCCCACAGAACCTGCGCATGCGCATCCCACAAAACCTCGCACGTGTTTTTACTCGACTAGCCTGCGGGATGCATCCTCTCGCACGTGTTTTTGCTCGACTAGCCTGCGGGATGCATCCTCTCGCACGTGTTTTTACTCGACTAGCCTGCGGGATGCATCCTCTCGCACGTGTTTTTGCTCGACTAGCCTGCGGGATGCATCCTCTCGCACGTGTTTTTACTCGACTAGCCTGCGGGATGCATCCTCTCGCACGTGTTTTTACTCGACTAGCCTGCGGGATGCATCCTCTCGCACGTGTTTTTACTCGACTAGCCTGCGGGATGCATCCTCTCGCACGTGTTTTTGCTCGACTAGCCTGCGGGATGCATCCTCTCGCACGTGTTTTTACTCGACTAGCCTGCGGGATGCATCCTCTCGCACGTGTTTTTACTCGACTAGCCTTCGGGATTCATCCTCTCGCACGTGTTTTTACTCGACTAGCCTGCGGGATGCATCCTCGCGCACGTGTTTTTGCTCGACTAGCCTGCGGGATGCATCCTCTCGCACGTGTTTTTGCTCGACTAGCCTGCGGGACGCATCCTCTCGCACGTGTTTTTACTCGACTAGCCTGCGGGATGCATCCTCTCGCACGTGTTTTTGCTCGACTAGCCTGCGGGATGCATCCTCTCGCACGTGTTTTTGCTCGACTAGGCATGCGCATCCCAAAAAACCTGCGCATGCGCATCCCAAAAAACCTGCGCATGCGCATCCCACAAAACCTGCGCATGCGCATCCCACAAAACCTCGCACGTGTTTTTACTCGACTAGCCTGCGGGATGCATCCTCTCGCACGTGTTTTTGCTCGACTAGCCTGCGGGTTGCATCCTCTCGCACGTGTTTTTGCTCGACTAGCCATGCGCATCCCAAAAAACCTGCGCATGCGCATCCCACAGAACCTGCGCATGCGCATCCCACAAAACCTCGCACGTGTTTTTACTCGACTAGCCTGCGGGATGCATCCTCTCGCACGTGTTTTTGCTCGACTAGCCTGCGGGATGCATCCTCTCGCACGTGTTTTTACTCGACTAGCCTGCGGGATGCATCCTCTCGCACGTGTTTTTGCTCGACTAGCCTGCGGGATGCATCCTCTCGCACGTGTTTTTACTCGACTAGCCTGCGGGATGCATCCTCCCGCACGTGTTTTTACTCGACTAGCCTGCGGGATACATCCTCTCGCACGTGTTTTTGCTCGACTAGCCTGCGGGATGCATCCTCTCGCACGTGTTTTTGCTCGACTAGGCATGCGCATCCCAAAAAACCTGCGCATGCGCATCCCAAAAAACCTGCGCATGCGCATCCCACAAAACCTGCGCATGCGCATCCCACAAAACCTCGCACGTGTTTTTACTCGACTAGCCTGCGGGATGCATCCTCTCGCACGTGTTTTTGCTCGACTAGCCTGCGGGTTGCATCCTCTCGCACGTGTTTTTGCTCGACTAGCCATGCGCATCCCAAAAAACCTGCGCATGCGCATCCCACAAAACCTGCGCATGCGCATCCCACAAAACCTCGCACGTGTTTTTACTCGACTAGCCTGCGGGATGCATCCTCTCGCACGTGTTTTTGCTCGACTAGCCTGCGGGATGCATCCTCTCGCACGTGTTTTTACTCGACTAGCCTGCGCGATGCATCCTCTCGCACGTGATTTTGCTCGACTAGCCTGCGGGATGCATCCTCTCGCACGTGTTTTTGCTCGACTAGCCTGCGGGATGCATCCTCTCGCACGTGTTTTTGCTCGACTAGGCATGCGCATCCCAAAAAACCTGCGCATGCGCATCCCAAAAAACCTGCGCATGCGCATCCCACAAAACCTGCGCATGCGCATCCCACAAAACCTCGCACGTGTTTTTACTCAACTAGCCTGCGGGATGCATCCTCTCGCACGTGTTTTTACTCGACTAGCCTGCGGGATGCATCCTCTCGCACGTGTTTTTACTCGACTAGCCTGCGGGATGCATCCTCTCGCACGTGTTTTTCCTCGACTAGCCATGCGCATCCCAAAAAACCTGCGCATGCGCATCCCAAAAAACCTGCGCATGCGCATCCCACAAAACCTGCGCATGCGCATACCACAAAACCTCGCACGTGTTTTTACTCGACTAGCCTGCGGGATTCATCCTCTCGCACGTGTTTTTGCTCGACTAGCCTGCGGGATGCATCCTCTCGCACGTGTTTTTACTCGACTAGCCTGCGGGATGCATCCTCTCGCACGTGTTTTTGCTCGACTAGCCATGCGCATCCCAAAAATCCTGCGCATGCGCATCCCACAAAACCTCGCACGTGTTTTTACTCGACTAGCCTGCGGGATGCATCCTCTCGCACGTGTTTTTACTCGACTAGCCTGCGGGATGCATCCTCTCGCACGTGTTTTTACTCGACTACCCTGCGGGATGCATCCTCTCGCATGTGTTTTTGCTCGACTAGCCATGCGCATCCCAAAAAACCTGCGCATGCGCATCCCACAAAACCTGCGCATGCGCATCCCACAAAACCTCGCACGTGTTTTTACTCGACTAGCCTGCGGGATGCATCCTCTCGCACGTGTTTTTACTCGACTAGCCTGCGGGATGCATCCTCTCGCACGTGTTTTTGATCGACTAGCCTGCGGGATGCATCCTCTCGCACGTGTTTTTACTCGACTAGCCTGCGGGATGCATCCTCTCGCACGTGTTTTTACTCGACTAGCCTTCGGGATTCATCCTCTCGCGCGTGTTTTTACTCGACTAGCCTGCGGGATGCATCCTCTCGCACGTGTTTTTGCTCGACTAGCCTGCGGGATGCATCCTCTCGCACGTGTTTTTGCTCGACTAGCCTGCGGGACGCATCCTCTCGCACGTGTTTTTACTCGACTAGCCTGCGGGATGCATCCTCTCGCACGTGTTTTTACTCGACTAGCCTTCGGGATTCATCCTCTCGCACGTGTTTTTACTCGTCTAGCCTGCGGGATGCATCCTATCGCACGTGTTTTTGCTCGACTAGCCTGCGGGATGCATCCTCTCGCACGTGTTTTTACTCGACTAGCCTGCGGGATGCATCCTCTCGCACGTGTTTTTACTCGACTAGCCTGCGGGATGCATCCTCTCGCACGTGTTTTTGCTCGACTAGCCATGCGCATCCCAAAAATCCTGCGCATGCGCATCCCACAAAACCTCGCACGTGTTTTTACTCGACTAGCCTGCGGGATGCATCCTCTCGCACGTGTTTTTACTCGACTAGCCTGCGGGATGCATCCTCTCGCACGTGTTTTTACTCGACTACCCTGCGGGATGCATCCTCTCGCATGTGTTTTTGCTCGACTAGCCATGCGCATCCCAAAAAACCTGCGCATGCGCATCCCACAAAACCTGCGCATGCGCATCCCACAAAACCTCGCACGTGTTTTTACTCGACTAGCCTGCGGGATGCATCCTCTCGCACGTGTTTTTACTCGACTAGCCTGCGGGATGCATCCTCTCGCACGTGTTTTTGCTCGACTAGCCTGCGGGATGCATCCTCTCGCACGTGTTTTTACTCGACTAGCCTGCGGGATGCATCCTCTCGCACGTGTTTTTACTCGACTAGCCTTCGGGATTCATCCTCTCGCGCGTGTTTTTACTCGACTAGCCTGCGGGATGCATCCTCTCGCACGTGTTTTTGCTCGACTAGCCTGCGGGATGCATCCTCTCGCACGTGTTTTTGCTCGACTAGCCTGCGGGACGCATCCTCTCGCACGTGTTTTTACTCGACTAGCCTGCGGGATGCATCCTCTCGCACGTGTTTTTACTCGACTAGCCTTCGGGATTCATCCTCTCGCACGTGTTTTTACTCGTCTAGCCTGCGGGATGCATCCTATCGCACGTGTTTTTGCTCGACTAGCCTGCGGGATGCATCCTCTCGCACGTGTTTTTACTCGACTAGCCTGCGGGATGCATCCTCTCGCACGTGTTTTTACTCGACTAGCCTGCGGGATGCATCCTCTCGCACGTGTTTTTGCTCGACTAGCCATGCGCATCCCAAAAATCCTGCGCATGCGCATCCCACAAAACCTCGCACGTGTTTTTACTCGACTAGCCTGCGGGATGCATCCTCTCGCACGTGTTTTTACTCGACTAGCCTGCGGGATGCATCCTCTCGCACGTGTTTTTACTCGACTACCCTGCGGGATGAATCCTCTCGCACGTGTTTTTGCTCGACTAGCCATGCGCATCCCAAAAAACCTGCGCATGCGCATCCCACAAAACCTGCGCATGCGCATCCCACGAAACCTTGCACGTGTTTTTACTCGACTAGCCTGCGGGATGCATCCTCTCGCACGTGTTTTTACTCGACTAGCCTGCGGGATGCATCCTCTCGCACGTGTTTTTGCTCGACTAGCCTGCGGGATGCATCCTCTCGCACGTGTTTTTACTCGACTAGCCTGCGGGATGCATCCTCTCGCACGTGTTTTTACTCGACTAGCCTGCGGGATGCATCCTCTCGCACGTGTTTTTACTCGACTACCCTGCGGGATGCATCCTCTCGCACGTGTTTTTGCTCGACTAGCCATGCGCATCCCAAAAAACCTGCGCATGCGCATCCCACAAAACCTGCGCATGCGCATCCCACAAAACCTCGCACGTGTTTTTACTCGACTAGCCTGCGGGATGCATCCTCTCGCACGTGTTTTTACTCGACTAGCCTGCGGGATGCATCCTCTCGCACGTGTTTTTGCTCGACTAGCCTGCGGGATGCATCCTCTCGCACGTGTTTTTACTCGACTAGCCTGCGGGATGCATCCTCTCGCACGTGTTTTTACTCGACTAGCCTTCGGGATTCATCCTCTCGCACGTGTTTTTACTCGACTAGCCTGCGGGATGCATCCTCTCGCACGTGTTTTTGCTCGACTAGCCTGCGGGATGCATCCTCTCGCACGTGTTTTTGCTCGACTAGCCTGCGGGACGCATCCTCTCGCACGTGTTTTTACTCGACTAGCCTGCGGGATGCATCCTCTCGCACGTGTTTTTACTCGACTAGCCTGCGGGATGCATCCTCTCGCACGTGTTTTTGCTCGACTAGCCTGCGGGATGCATCCTCTCGCACGTGTTTTTGCTCGACTAGGCATGCGCATCCCAAAAAACCTGCGCATGCGCATCCCAAAAAACCTGCGCATGCGCATCCCACAAAACCTGCGCATGCGCACCCCACAAAACCTCGCACGTGTTTTTACTCGACTAGCCTGCGGGATGCATCCTCTCGCACGTGTTTTTGCTCGACTAGCCTGCGGGATGCATCCTCTCGCACGTGTTTTTGCTCGACTAGCCTGCGGGATGCATCCTCTCGCACGTGTTTTTACTCGACTAGCCTGCGGGATGCATCCTCTCGCACGTGTTTTTACTCGACTAGCCTTCGGGATTCATCCTCTCGCGCGTGTTTTTACTCGACTAGCCTGCGGGATGCATCCTCTCGCACGTGTTTTTGCTCGACTAGCCTGCGGGATGCATCCTCTCGCACGTGTTTTTGCTCGACTAGCCTGCGGGACGCATCCTCTCGCACGTGTTTTTACTCGACTAGCCTGCGGGATGCATCCTCTCGCACGTGTTTTTACTCGACTAGCCTTCGGGATTCATCCTCTCGCACGTGTTTTTACTCGACTAGCCTGCGGGATGCATCCTCTCGCACGTGTTTTTACTCAACTAGCCTGCGGGATGCATCCTCTCGCACGTGTTTTTACTCGACTAGCCTGCGGGATGCATCCTCTCGCACGTGTTTTTACTCGACTACCCTGCGGGATACATCCTCTCGCACGTGTTTTTGCTCGACTAGCCATGCGCATCCCAAAA